>NC_056730.1:1119662750-1119962750 GCF_019279795.1 Protopterus annectens | reverse complement strand
CCCTCCATCCTCATCCTCATAGTCAAAACACATCTTTATATAAACAGCTAACTATCCTCTCACTAAATATTCAAAGCCTACCCGCCAAAATCACTGAACTGCACACCTGGATAGCCCATACCTCCCCTCAAATTCTGTCCTTATCTGAAACATGGCTCAAGCCTGACATCACTAATAAAGAAATACTCCCACCTCACCACTCTGACAGATTCCCCCCAAAAAGGGGTGATGTAGCCATCCTCTACTCTGATGACCTTAACGTCTCACCTTTCACATCCCTATTCCTGACTTCCACCCTGCTGAACCTATCATCCTAAATTGCTACTTAAACCCACACAAGAAGTTTGCTATTGCTTCCATCTATATCCGCCCTGGAAATAATATACCCATTATAGAAAATATCATATCCTGGCTCTCCCACAACATACACTATGAAACCCTCATCCTTGGAGATGTCAATACAGACTGGTCCAAACTTACATCTGACTCTCCACAATTGAGTATGAACCTACAAGGTTTCCATCAACTAATAACATTCCCCCTCCCGCCTCCATAAAAACTCATCATCCAGCTCCACCATTGACTGGATTCTCACAAACTCCCCCTACCTCTACCATAGTCCTACTACCCTGCCAGACTCCTTAAGTGATCATCTTCCCATCTCTATTCTAAGACATTCTGCCCAACCACCCAAACTCCACCTTTACAGAGAATGTCATAAACTCCCTAACTCTAATAGCACCCATTCAACTCCATAATAAGAAGTTTTGACTGGTACATCCTTAAACAAATCCCTGTTGATGACGCAGTCAGTACATTTAATGGCATCTTCCTGAATACCCACAGCTCCCTGGCCTCATCCAGGAAAATTAGAATTAAATCAAATTATGCTCCATGGCTTTCCAAGAATACTAGATCCTTTATGCAAAAAAGAGATAGCGCTTGGAAGGCCTGGGTTAAAATGAAAGAACTTCCCCTGCCACAAAATTACAGAGAACTATGGAATTTTGTTAAGAAACAAATTAATACAGACAAAAAGCAGTACTATAATTCTGCTCAACTCAATAACAAATCCAACCCTCATAAGTTCTGGTCTACTCTTAACAAAATTCTTTCTCCAGGTCGCACTTAGACCCCCTCCCCTTTCCCAAATAAATCTCCTCAGGAAATTGCTACCCCCCTCAATAAACACTTTATTGACACAATCGAAAAACTCACACCTTCCAGCTCTAACGCAACTACTCCCCCAACCCCTCCCAACCCACTAAATACAAATCTCTTTTCCTTTCTATGTGTTCCTACCTCCTACATTAAATCACTTCTTCTGAAGCTTAAACTCTGCTCTCCCTCCACTGATAATCGCCTTCCTACCTTCCTCAAACTAGCTGCAGAATCTATAGCCTATCCTGTATCTATTCTTATCAATAGATCAATTCAAGAAGCTACAGTTCCTATCATATGGAAATTGTTCTTCGCTATCCCCCTGTATAATGGAGAAAACTCAACTGACCCATCCAATTACTGTCCCATAGCCATCCTATCCCCCTCTCTAAGATACTCAAAAAATGCATTCACTCACAGCTTCTCAATTACCTCCTGCAGCATAACCTTGTCAGTTCCACTCAGCATGGTTTCTGGCCTAACCATAGCACAATTACTACCCTGTTATCTTTCACTCATACTATCGTTGAGGCCCGAGATAACAATCAACTCATATCTCTTCCTTGACCTTTCCAAAGCTTTTGACACAGTCTCCCACTCCATATTGCTGTCAAACATTGCTAATTTCAACCTATCTGCTACCTCCCTTGCCTGGTTACCTACCTCTCCTCTAGGCAGCAATCTGTCAGATGGCTGTCATCCTACTCTCACTTTATTCCAGTCCCAACCGGAGTACCACAAGGCTCCATCTTGGGTCCCCTGCTGTTTAACATCTTCGCTAATGAACTTTATACATCTTGTAAACAATCCTCCCTCATCCAATACACAGATGACTCCACTCTTATCTCTATCTCCAGCAATATCTCTGAACTCCATACCCTAACCCAACACACCTTTTTATCCACTGAAAAGTGGTTGTCTGACAATCTTCTCATACTAAACCTAAAAAGGCCAAACTTTTACTCTTTCTCCCCCGCTCTCTTTCTCACCATAAATCCGCCTTTGCTATTACATCCTCCAACAACACAACCATAACACCTGAACCACACACAAAGCTCCTAGGTGTCATCATTGATGACGAAGTCAAATTCAACCTGCACATACTCCATGTATAAAAAAACACACCAGAAACTAGGTCTACTATATCTCAACAACAAATTTCTAACTTCTAATGTAAAACTCTCTCTGGCACAGGCACTCCTCCTCCCCTCCCTTCTATATGCTGCCCCAGTCCTAACCAACATGCAGGCCACAACCTTGAACAAACTTCAACAAGCATATAAAATAGCTAGATTCATTATGAACTCACCATACAGCTCACACCACTGCCTTGCCCTAAACTCTTTACAATGGCTCGAACTTCCCCAACAACTCCTTGTATCACAATTTCAAATTATTCACTCTGTTCTATACAAACCATCTTTATGTCCAGCTCTCTCATCCCTGGTCTGCACCTATACCCCACCTCGGACACTCCGCACCTCAAACCAGCAACTCCTGAATATCTACCAACCCAAGAAAAATGCGGGCAAACTTCTATACAAATGCTCTGTAGCCCAAGACTGGAACAAACTTCCCTTAGACATACGTTCCATTACCCACCCATCAGACTTTAAAAAAGAACTTAAACTTCATCTACTTAATACTAAGAGCTGCCCCTGCCACCACCCAACCTAATCTCCCTCAACCCCTGTATATATATATATATATATATATATATATATATATATATATATATATGGGTTCATATGATACCGTCGACAACTGACTAAATCGACAACCGGCCCTGTAGCACCAATTTACCGAAACCGCACAGCATCGACACTTTAAATAACCGACACCGACTCTACCGACAACGCTACACGACATCGTATTACAGCTAACGGTATTAACATGTGTGAGGTAGGGGAGGTATTGCTAAACTTATGTCACTCAGTCTAACATTATAAATACATCCCCTACCTCACACATGTTAATACCCGTTAGCTGTAATACGCGATGTCGGTGTAGCGCGTTGTCGGTAGAGTCGGTGTCGGTTATTTAAAGTGTCGATGCTGTGCGGTTTCGGTAAATTGGTGCTACAGGGCCGGTTGTCGATTTAGTCAGTTGTCGACGGTATCATATGAACCCATATATATATATATATATATATATCCACACTAAGCTCACCCCATTCACCCAGTTACCTTCTAGGTGGCTACCTACTAAACCCACTCAACTAAACTGAACATTTTAATACAATATGTACATCTATATTTATCTCTGTAAAATTGCTACTTGTATATTTGCTATGTGCTTGCTTTCCACTTTGTATTTTATTTTATTTTATTTTATGACCTTTTGCATTTCAAGATTCTACATCGTCTTTAAATGTAAACTACTTTGTATTTTATTTTATTTTATTTTATGATCTTTTGAATTTCAAGATTCTCTATCATCTTTAAATGTAAACTACTTTTTTACTATAAACTGTATGTAACTGGAGCTTTTCTCCTCGGGTCTCCACTAAAAACAGGCCATAAACCCAGCTGGACCAACCAGGTTAACAAATGTCAATAAATAAAATAAATAAATAAACATGTCAACTCTGATATCCACTTTGTATATAATGCATGTATATATTGTGTTTTGCCAGTTACTCTGGATACATTGTCATGTATGTATTGCATTTATACCCTCAAATCAACTATAATATTCACATTGCATATAATACATATATATATTGCAATCTGTAATTTATTCTGTATATATTGTCATGTATCTGTTGTGTGTCCAAGGCTGAGACTGAAACAGGTCCAATGATAGTAGTGCTAAACTCTGGTTAACAAATCCAGAATAAACAAATAAATAAATAAAAATAATGTGCTTCATATACACATCCCAAAATACTCTTCGTGTTTTTTCCACGTCATTCATCTCTCAAATCACAAAAGCAAGATTGTGTACCTTGATATTCTTATAGATGGAGTGAAGAACGATTAATATATTTTTTATAAAACAGATAGGTACAAAGGAGATAGTTTCCAACCCACAACTGATTCTGTGCAGGAGGTTCTGCAAAGATTAAAGCAGAGGAGCATGGAGGGGACTAGGTGCTTGTGGGTGACTGGGAGAGGTAGGAATCAAAATGTTGAGTTGAAAGGTTAAAGAACAAAAGAAGATGGCTTAGGCTGCGGGGATCAAAGTGCCTGACAGGGAAAGAATGAGTTGTAGTAGGGAAATCAAGAAGTGTTTAGAGGACTTAATGAGCATTTATACATGAGGTGTCACATAGGGGGTTTGGTTTCTGGTCCTTGGTATGGAGGATAATGAACTTATTAATAAAGGGATAATGGGGGCAAGGTGGTAGAAGCCATTTGAGAGGGGGAAAGGTGGTCTGATACCTCAACAACCTATGTAATCATTAATATTTATACTTGATACAAATGAAAGAAAGATTGGCTGGGATGTTTATTGATATCATGGAGAAGAAAAAGATGACAGAATTAATGTTTGAAGTTGGATAAAGGAAATAAAATGCTCCAATATATTATATGCCAGTGTCATTTCATAACATTGCTGTCAAGCTGGTCACTAGGGTATAGATGGCTATAGACTGGAGAGGGTTGTATCAATGACAATAGGAGAGCAGAAAGCAGGTTTTGTAAAACAAAAGTCCTTAGCTGCCACTGGAAGATATTGATGAATTGTATGGAATGGGCAGTGTGAGGAGGCTGAGAAAGGCTGGCAGCGATAATGATAGATGTCTAAAATGTCTTTGGCAGTATACATTTTGAGTAATGGCCCAATCATTATGGCAGCGTATACAGGAGGGCAGGTGGCTGAACAGATTTTATGCATTATGTAAAAGGCTGTTCAGGAGAGATCAGGCCGGAGTAGGGCTCAGGGCAGGGTGTTCTCCATGTCATCAGGGTTGTTTCCTTTGGTGGCTGAAGGACTGGTGTGAAGACTAAGTGAGAAGCTATGGGTAGACAGGATGGTCCACAAAGAATGGGGTGCCTTTACATGTCAATGACTGTATCATTTTATTGGGCAATACAGAAGTACAGTTGCTAGAAATACTGGAGGCATTCAGGAGATATGGAGAAGAATCATGACTGCATTTTCATTGCAAGAAATTGCCGGCCGTTAGAGTGGGAGATGAAGTAGAAGATAAGGTAGAGCTGCATTCGACAAAGAAAGGATAAAAGTATTTGTGTGTTAGAGTATATCTTACTGCAACAGAGAGCTCCGCAAGTATGGTGAGAGCAAAAGTACAAAAACAGCAGAACTACAATGAAAAAACAACGGTGAGCACTCCAAAGTGGAACACTGGTTATTTATTATACTTATTACATTATTCACTGAAGAAGGCAATTTACTTGCCGAAACCAGTTTGAATTTTTGGCTCCATGCTTTGCATGCACTTTTGGACTGTACAACTAAAATAAATAACTATTGTTCCACTTTGGAGTGCTGGCCGTTGTTTTCATTAGAGTATATCTTACCACAGAAGAGACTAAGGAAATACATGGTGAGGAGCTGAAGGGCAGCAGAGGGAAGATACTACCATATGGCCCAGTAGGATCTGGATATTAAGGTACAGGATTGAAGTGGTAAGGTGGATAGTACTGCTACATCATTTATTTGTGTAGCATATTAGCCTGAGTCTGCAAGAAGTAGGGGCAGCATTTATACTGAGGTTACATAGTAGCTTTGTGTTGTGGGGAGCTAGGATTTGAATTGATAAGAAGATCAAAGCAGAAAGGCTGAAAGGTGGGGTATTTTTTAATTATATATTAATGATAAATATTGCACAATGATTAAGAGGGAAGAAAGGGCAAATAAATTAGAGGTGAGTGAAGTGGGAAAGGATAGATTGGGCAACCTGCAGGTGTCTTTGGGTAAATAGAACCAGTTGCAGACAAAATTGTTAAGAAGTATGAATGCAAACTAGAAGACAGTATAGAAATGGGGAATTTTTACCTCTGAGGAATTTACAGAGAGGTAATTTGCAAAGAACATGGAAAAACTTTGCAGTGATGGGACAATAAGGGGTTGGTAATAATAAGATCTGTTGAGCAATGCACTTGTGTGAAGATTTATAGAATCTGAGAACAAGAAGGAATGTTTTAAGTTTGGGAGGGGGGAATGCACAGGCAGGCTGTGATGGAGCTAAACTAGGTTATTAAGGAAGGGTGGGCAGAGACAAAGAGTGGTAACATATGGAGGTGAAGTCAGGAATTATAGAATGAATAGAAATGTCTTCTAATGGATGGATTGGGGTAATTTATCAATTCTTGGGATAGAAAGGAGTACTGGCAGCTATGGATAGGTTATGGAATCAGAGAAAGAAAGCAGTTTTGATAAATGAGGTTGTCAGGGAGAAGTATGGGAGTTAGCCAGAGGGGTACCATCTGGGACTGGTAGAGGGCCTATAGTGGTGGTTACTGTACAGGTGGTATAAAATGCCACTGAAATAGGAGAAGGAGCAAGTGGGAAGGTTAAAATTCTGGACATGCAATGAACTAGAGGTGGACTAATCATATATGTGATGGTATTGTCTGGTAATGATGATTTTATGGAGCCAGTTGATGAAGTTGTGGAATAAGATATAGGCATACATACAAATATTTCAAGCATGGGCATTTATGCCCTTCTAACTTGCCAATATACCAGAACATTTGCTTCCATAATAAGTCCAGACTGTTCTTAAAAATATCTAAACTAGTACTTGCTTTAATTTAATTTGGTAGTCTGTTCCATGCTTCAGCTGATCTCTCAGAGAACCAATTAGTGCACCTCTCACTTCTATAGAATCTTCTACATAGATTGTCTGATGATTCTCTAGTACTTTTTGTTAACCCCAAATATTCCCGGAGGTAGTTGTCTCTAAATGACCTATATACCTGAATAGATCTCCTCTTAGATATCTGTAATAGACACTGTACAAGTTCAGATATTTTAATCTTTCATAATAACTTAAATTTTCAAATCCATGGATGCCCTTTGTATATTTCTGCTGCACTCTTTCCAGTTTACTCATGCTTGTTTTCTTATAAGGTTAAGGTTTCCATATTGTTATTCCATACTCAAGTCTGGGTCTAATGTAACTACAAAAGCAATGACTTTGTTCTTTCTGATTTCTCAGACTTTATAAATCTTTTTATACAACCTATAGTTCAATAGCTATTATTAAGTAATTGGTCGATATGATTAGAAAAACTCAAAGTTGGATCTACCCATATACCTAAGTCCTTAAATGAATGTTCAGTTTCAAACACTGTGTGCTATATTAAATATTCACCTTTCAATTTATGCCTCTCAACTCTTATATGCTTAGTTTTTCATGTATTTATTAGCATATTATTCTCCTGTGCCCAAATGGTCAACTTAGTCAAGTTCTTTTGTAGCTGTACCCTATCTGTAACACATGTAATCAGTTTACACAGTTTCAAAGTTAGAAACATATAGACTGTAGAACACCTCAGATGAAAAAGATAGATCTGAAAGATACAATCTAAACAAGTATGGACCTAGGACAGACCCCTGAGAGACACAGTGACTGTATCCTAGAATTTCACCTCCCCAGTTGCTGTATTATACTTGCCAGGTCCTATTTGTAAGCCATGCAGCGGCCATCTTATCAACAGTACATCAATACCTAGTTGTTCTAATTTATTGATCAGTGTTTTATGTATAACCCTATCAAATACTGAAGTTAAATCTATATAAATTACATCACAGCACATTTTATAATTCATAGCTGTTATTATATTGTTATAGAACATCATGTTACAGGTGGTAATAGATCTATTTTCAACACATGCATGCGTATATATGATTTCAAGTCCCAACCTATCCAATTCTGAAAATAACTTATTCAATATTTCCTTATCCATTATTTTTCCACAACATGAAATTAGACTTAAGGGTTTATATAACTCTGGGTTTGTTCTACTCCCCTTTCGCTTAAAGACAGGTTTAATAAGCACAAGCCACCAATCTTGAGGAGTCTCCCCATATTAATATGCTCTACTAAATAAGAGATACAGTGGTACTCTAAGTTCTTGCTGAAGTGTTCTCAGGTTATTATTACTCATTTTGTCTCCTCCCTGTGCTTTGTTTGGATCCAATTTGTGCAGTTCTTTTTCAATGTAATCTAATTTGATTACAGTATCTGAGGTTAACTGGATGTCACTAGGGTGACTTATCACCCCCTTTGTTGAGCCAAACTGTTTAGCTTAATATTTTGTGAATATATCTACAAAATGTTGTGTCTGAGAATAAATTTAGAATCTACACACAGTTTATCAATTTGTATGTCTTTATTCCTTCCACATCGTATGTATCTATAAAAAGGTTTCCTATTATGCTCAATATCTTTATATAAATTTTCTTCAATTTTTTTTTTATCTTGTCCCACACAATGTTTAATTTATTTGTCCAGCTTGCTTATTTCAGTTTTCAAAGTTGTAGTTCAACCTCTCTTCCATTTCTTATATTTTTTGTCTCTCACTTTAATAAGGTATCTTGTTCTTATGGAAATATATCCCCCTGACATTGTATGCCTAGATCCTGATGTTAAACATTTTTTTATTTTTTTGTACTCAAACAATTTCTCTTTCAGAACTTTCTATATTCCATCTGCAGTTTTTCCACTGAACACATCACTCCAATTCATTTTATATAGTGACTGTTTTGCTTCCATATGATCTGTTACTAATCTTCGGTGCATTGGTTTAAATTTCAGTTTGGCAGCATTATCTAGCAATGAATTAACCTTTATCATCCCACGATCACTGCACATCAATGGTCGTAAAATTCGACTTGAAGTAACAGAACACAATGTCTAGAATGTTCTGTTCCCTGGTAGTTTTTTTTTGTTTTTGTTTTTTTTTTTACAATCTAAAGCAATTGTTGCTCCTGAACATATGTTGTGAATAATTTGCTCACTAATGTTGTTGAATCAAAATTATTCCAATCTGTTTCTGGTAAATTTAAGTCCCCAGCTAAAATTTTTCTTCCCTTCTGTGTTTCATGCAAGAAATTTATGAATTCCTCTAGGTTATCAGCACTTGACTTTGGTGGTCTATACACTCCAACAATTGTTATATGTTCCAGGGTTGTTTTTCCTGTCAGTTACACAGTCTATAGTATATATGGAAAGGTGGTGGAACAGAGATGGACATGTTGCTTCTTTGCTGTGAGGGCAAAAGGGAAAGGTGGAATACTGAGGAACAGGTAGAGCTGTAGACAGTAGCAAGGGTGAGAAAAAGATGAAAGCAGAGTCCTGGAAGAATCCTCAGATGGATAACGTTAGTGAAAATATACATAAGGACTGGTCCCCAGCTCTGTGGCATTGAGAGAGAAAATCCTGGCAATGACCAAGTTGACCAAAGTCTGAGAAGTAGCTTCCCTGCAGGAAGAGCTGGTCAGGGAGGGTTTGGATGAAGTGGCAATGTCAGTTATCCCATTCTAGAGGGGAGGGGTGGTGTTTCCTGTCAGCCAGTGCTCCACAGCAAGTGGAAACTTGCATAAAGGCCAATGAGTAGGGAGGCATAGGACTGACTGCCAAGTATTGGTAGCTCTCAGGAAGTGTATGCATTGGAACATGCACATATTTTGGGGATAGTACTGCAGGGCCCATGGTGATGGGGGTGCCCAAGTTGACCACTGAGGTTGGGGCTTGGGTTAGGAATAAGTACATCAATAGCTTGTGCCTATGGAAGATGCAGGCCACTAATTTGAAGGAGTTCATTGTCAGCCTGGGATAGATGGATAGGTCAGTTTCAGGTCCCAGTCTGGAGAGTTAGACACACTCACCTAGCCGATGGCATAGGGCTCCCTAGCCACTGTCAGGGATAGACAGATAGGATCCCTATGGGTCACAGTTAGGGGAATTATAGTGAAGGGTATCCACCTCCAATTTTTGCAAGTGGATGGTTAGGGCACAAGAGAGGTACAAAGCATCCTGATAGTTGCCTGGATGATGGACCCTCTGGAAGGTTTTTACCTCAAAACTGGGAATACCTAATATGGGGGGAGCAAAAGGGCTCAAGTCCTATAGGCGGAGGCTTTATGTTCAGAAGGAATGGAGGAAAAAAGCACCTAGAAAAAAAGATATGTAGAGATTGATAATAAAATTATAAAGATGTAGCAAAGGAAAAAGGTCAGTGAGGAAGCCAACGGAGAGGTGGAAGGAAACAGTGGATAGTAAGGGTAAGCTGGGTGAAAAGGCAAAGAGAGAGGAGATCAAAGTGCTGCAATAGAAAGAGCCTAAGGTGGTATTAAGAGGTTAAATTGTTCATGTAGGCTACTATGGGGTCTTGGAGTCTGACAGCTGTCTGTGAGAGTGTAGGTCTATAGAGGCAGCTGAAAGCTGAGAGCAATTTTTCATTTGTTAAATTATAGGAGGGTATAAATTCAGGAAAAAGTACAATAGATTTTTTGTGATGTTGTACATGGCAGTATTGAATGCAGTAAGCTAAACTGTCAGTGCACTTTGGACCATACACTTTCTCCATATATGATTTAGCAGTCTTGGCTTGGTGGATACATTGCAGAATGATTAACAAAAAGTCAATAAAATTTATACAGGAGAAAAGGAATTGCTTTGATAAAGTATCTGAAAAAAATTACAGTCTGAGAATACATGCATTAGAGCATAGTGGTGTTATTTGTTGTAGGTACAATTTGTGTTGAGAATGTTTACTGTATGAATAGTGTACAATCTAAGAGTACAGAAAAGTGGTGATCAAAGTCCAAGTTGTTAATCTGTGAGGATTAGCTCAGAGCTGTACGGTGGCATGAAGTTTAGATTAATTAGTGAAACAGGGAAATATAGTGTATTTTCAAATGTTTAAAGCACTGGGTCTGAAAATGAATAATCTGAAGAAGTTGTTATGCAAACTGCTGATTTATGTGGGTCATGATGTTAAACTAAATGGTAAAACAATTCTTAAGTGTGAATGCAAGAATAGAGAACATAAGACTGAATTCCAGATGACTGATATTTACAAAACACCTCCAACACTGGGTTGTTTGACATGTCAAAAACCTGGCATGTTGAAAATAATTCATAGTGTGAATCCTGAGTCAAATATTCTGACTTCTTACTTAAAAAGATTATACATACTTAATTTACTGGCCTGAGATATCATTTATAGTATTCAGACAGAACCAGCATTCTTGCCTGTAGTGCATTCTTCATGAAAAGTTCCAGTAGCTTTGTGAGTAAGAATCAAATGAAATTTAAACTGCATGGAGAAAAATTAATGTAATTCACAAAAGGTACAGTTTATTGAACAGGTCAACAGCATGGTATTTTATTCAAAACTCTGAGAGGTTTGGAAAGCTCCAAGTTGTAATAGACACTTATACTGACCTGTGCAGTGATACTTTTTTGTACTTAGCTTTTTGTCCATGTTTTAGCCAAATAAGTTATCTGTTTGCATTTTTGAATTTGTTCTAAGACCTTAGTCTTGTAGCTTCATTTGCAGTTGTGGGAAGATTGTATATTACTGCAACATTTAACATTGTTTATATATTATACTGCACTTCTGTTTCTGGTTGTATAAGTAGAATTACATGGAAAAGGCAGTTTTCTGTGTTTTGAACCCAGTCTGGGGCCTCAGTATTTTAGCTTCATTCAGATTTGTGGCATGACTGATATATTGATAGATTTTAGCCTCATTTGGTCGTGCATTACAGGTAAATTTCTGCATAGCCTGGTGCCTTAGTTTGTGGTGGGATTGCAGTGGAGGCAGTATTGTGAATTTTGCTCAAAGATACCTGCTTCAGTACTTTTTATAGCTGTATATACTTGCTTAAAGGTGCATTCCAGTGCCTTTCTATTTACTTTGCTACTGTTTTTCCCCTATTCTTTGAGTCTGCCCCAGTGCCCACTGAGACTTTAAGCTAAAAGTTTCTGAAATTCTAACCATAGGACTTGTTGTGGTTTTATGTCTCTGGCTTCTGCTCCTTATGGTAATCTGACTTCCAAAGTCCCTTCTTCCTCTATTTCATTGCTATTGTCTGTCGTTTAACCTATATAAGTACTTTCCCATCCACTGTTTTCCATATATTCATAATACTAAGTGCCTATCCAGCAAACAAGTATTGCACTTGAGTAAACCTCCATTACTACAAATTGTCTCCTGCTCATTTTCCCAGAGCTCCCATCTGCTTGACACCCTCACCATGTTCAGTGGGGGTCCTAAGTTAATCCTGCTCCATCCTTGACAGAAAAGAGATTGATGTTACTGTTTTAGACTTTCGTTAACTCCTTAGAGTGCTACTGTTTTATTTTTGATTTATTTGTTGATTTTCCCTTTAAATCATTCTAAAGGTCCCTAATATTATAAATTGTGTTGCCAAGGTAGTTTGTTTAAGTTGTTTAGTTGTAGCACTACACTCACAATCTTTCTTGGTGTTTTTACATCAAGAGGTTAGCAGTGCCCTGTACAGACACAAATGTCCAGAAAGTGAATTTTATCTATAAAATTGTCCTTAGAACTGAAAACTGTAAGGTAGTGTGGCTAAAACAGACACTGTGCACAGACAAACTTAGAGCAGCTAGTTTGCATATTGAACATCACTATTATCAAATCTTAGCACAATCTAACCTATTTTAGTGCCAAATGTCAGACACCAATCAGTCCACAACGTAACATGGATATACAATTTCTAAATATCTCCAAAGCCAGCATGGAAGATATGGGCATACTGAGACAATGTAGTGATTGAATCATGTTCACAGACAAATATTTAATCTTTAAAAAATGAACACAGTATGGAAGAGATGCACATATACAATTTCACTGGAAGCAAAAGTCTTGCATACAAACAAGGCTGTCAAGGACACACACACACACACACACACACACACACACACACACACACACACACACACACACACACACACACACACACACACACACACACACACACACTACATCCACCACACAGTGTCCAAAACACACACAGACCAACTTATTCTGGGACATTAAAAGGCAATCTTCCCAAACCTCAAAGACATCCTATAAACAGCAACGCCTATCCTCAGCAATGTCTAATGCACTCAGCAAAAGCAGCACCAAACACCAGCTATTTGCCTACACCCAGTGGAGCCCCAAAAGCAAACCCATAAGGCAAGCAAACACATCACCAAGGACTCTTGCTATAGGGGACTCCATTGTACAATACACAGATGTCCCACTCACAGGACAGAATAAGGAGAATATAACCACAGAATAAGGAGAAGATAACCACAGAATAAGGAGATGATAAACACAGAATAAGGAAAAGATAAACACAGAATAAGGGGAAGATAACCATTAGTTGCTTATCTAGAGCCAAGATGCACCAAGTTACACATGCACTCAAGTTACTATTCTGCAGGTACCATTAGGATTATACCTCAGTCCATGTGGGTGTTAATAACCTAAGGTATACTTCCCTGGACTACATGAAGAGAGACATTGTTGATCTTTCTGAATATGTGTCTCAGGCAGATATGTGCCTTGAACTGAGCAGCATTTTACCGTCACCAAGGATGATATCAAGGTATGAACAAAATATGTGTTATTTCAACAATTAGCCTAGTTTCTGGTGTCTTTCCAGGGGGATTCAATATTTGTCAGCATGGGAGTACATGGCTAACAAACCACGCTGCTTTGCAAAAGATGGTCTGCATCTGTTCTCCCATACTTTTGAATATTGGCTAAACCTTTATCCACTCCCTTAGAGCCTTTTTAGACAATGCCAAAAAGACAAGCCTACTGACATAGCAAATAAAGCTCAAAGAAACCTAAAGGTGTCACTGCTGAATGCTAGAATCCTAAACAAGAAACTCTATGCCCTACAAGCTTTCCTCATTGTGGAGAATATAGACATATGTACCCTTATCAAGACATGGTTTAAATCTGCAGAAAGCACTCCATCAGTGCAAGGCTTCAGTGTGTTTCACAAATTTAGACCATCAGATGCACAGGCAGGGACTAAAAGTGGAGAAGACTTAATTGACGTTAGCAACCGGCATAACTCTAGTTTGGTTAAACAGGGTGAAGCCCTGGAATTTATCCAAATGAACGTCACCACAGATAAAGTCCCATACCATGTCTTAGCAAGCTAAGTCACTCTGGATGTCCTTAGAATGCCATAGCTCATACCTAGACCTACAGGAGACACTCACCATTAAACCAAATACCCCATTCATGGGAGGCGTTAACTATCCCTCTATAGACTGAGAAACATACACTGCCTTACGCTCACAAGCACAACAATTCCTGGAGTCTATTAACACAAATACCCTTGATCAGATAGTGCGCACTCCCACCAGAGGTTCAAACACACCGGACATGGTAACATTGTAATATATTTAAGTTATTGTAGTTACTGCCCAGTCTTCTATATTGGGAAGACAAATCGTTCACTGAGAGAACATATTATGGAACATTTAAGGGACATAAGAAATTTCAAAGAAAGTAATGCTCTAGAAAAACATGTGATGGGTGACGGTTCATGACATACATTTACATTTTTCATTTTAGAGATTTTATTAGAAAGGATCAGGGTTTGGTGACTTTAAAAATAAAACTGAAGCAGCAGAACAGAAATGGATTATTCATTTAAAAGCATATAGACTGACTGGTATTAATGATGCTATGACTTTGAAGCCTTTTTTACGTCCATGCAAATTATCACATTAAAACTTACTGTTGATATTTATATTTTTTAAATTTTATGTTTATATATGTTTTTTAGTACTTTTGTATGAGTGTTATGACAGTCTGAAAGAAGGTGTATACATGTCACTTTAAGAATGTTAATTGTTAATTGAAGTAAGCTGCTGACTTGATGGGTTGTAGTAGCTTAAATATGAGTGTGTTATGCATTTCTGTAGACTGAAGAAGTGGTGTAATATTGCAAATGCGCTTCCTCTCTATATTAATAAAATGTGTGTCCTGTGCTGTATGTCTCAATATTTTGTTTTATTTTGATATTTAGATTTTTACTGATATTGAGCCTTTGTCCACATACTCTGCTTTGTTTGTCTTTTCTTGTGACACTGGACATAGTACTCATCAATATGGAAGAGCTCTGCAAGCCTCCACTCCCCCAGTGTCACATCCTCACTGGTGAAGTCAGATTACAAAGCTGCATCTCTCAAAATAAAAATCAACTCAGTAACCCCAGTAAACTGTTTAACAGTTAGGAACTATTCCAAAGCAAAGAACATCCTATTAAGTGACAATTTGTTGAAATTAAATGCCTAAGAAGAAAGCAAAAAACAAAGAACTTAGAAGACCAAAAAAATAATAGTTTAGCACTTTCTTTTCCCATATATACAGGAACATCCTCAAAACAAACAGAACTCTGAACAAATCATAGTCATTGGAGATAATGCTGGATGCTCTAATAAACTGACTTTGAGCAATATTTAATTTCATTTTCTTAAAATAGTATGAAAATGTGCATAATTATTAGTGAACGTTTTCTTCCTATACAATTTATAATTAAATGCTTTATTAGCAGTATCCATATTTAACTATAAATCCAAAAATTCAATTTCATGACCAAAAGATCTAAGAGTAAATTTAAAAAAAGTGGTATTACTATCAAAGTCTCCTAAAAACCTAGTGAAACAATTCATCAGGTCCTGACCAAATGAAAAATAAGTCTTCAATAAACCTTTTATTAACAAAACAACCTTAAATAATGGATGATTAAATAAGAGCGAACACTCCCACTGACCCATCACAAACGGGCAAACACTGGAACAGCTCTAGCACCCATAGCTACTCCATTTATTTGATGAAATAATTTCCTATTAAATGTAAAAAAAATATTGGTAAGCATCAATTCATACAACAGCTAAACAACATTAATCAATGAACTAGATAATTTAAAACACCGACAGAGGTACTCAAGTATATGTATTCTGTACCATCAGATTGGGGAATGCAAGTATATAATGATGTAACATCTATTACAGCAGTACTAGTTTCATTTCCTGAAAACTGAAACCTCTTCAGCAACCCTAACAAGTGCTAGGAATCTTGAATAAAAGAGATGGTATCTTGAACTAATGGATGTAATAACAAGTCAAGAAATACAGAAATTCCTTCAGTTTTACAACCCTTAGCTGCTACAATGGGTCAAAATTTGGGGGTTAAACTTGTTCTTACACATTTCTGGAGCCACAGATAAATAACCTTACCTTAGCTATTTCACAGTCAATAAATTACTTAATTGTAAATTAACATCACCTTGTAATAAATCTAAAGGTACACTATCAATAGTATGATGCCTGGCATTAATAAATGACTGGCATACTGGTTGATATTCTTCATCATTATTCAATAACGTGGTCATATTAGACACATAATCTGACTGAGACATAACAACTAGACCATTACCTTTATCTGATTTCATAAAGCAAAGATCCTTCATTTCTACCAGCTCTTTTAATGCTTTAAAGTCAGTGATAGACAGATTAAAATATTTAACAGTAGATTTTTTAAAATATTGTACATCTGATGTCTCTGTCACATAATTCTAGAAAAGCATTCAAGGTAGAATGAAATCCAGTGTTGAAAGTGCTAGGTTTCTAACAGATGATGGGATTAAAGTTCTCCAAGTTGTGAAGCTCATGAAACACAGATTGTAAATTTAATTTTACATACAAACAACATGGGGTCAGTTAATATACTTACCAATCGCTCTCTGCTTCTGGGAATAAATGAAATTACTTTAGAAAGTACTTGAAAGTGAAAAGGACTAAAATTAAAAGATGTTAAATTAAAAATATGTGACCTTCATTGAAATTGCACCTGCACCTGCCTTTTCCCTGTCTTTTCCCTCGGTGAGATAGATTAAGAAGTAGTTGAGGACTGTAACATTGTTGCTTGTTCCTCAGTTCGTATTGATTCATCTGATGAGACGTACTGTCTTCATGGGCATGTCTGGAGGTCAGGGGTAACCAATTGTTGGGAAACTGATAAGGAGGTAGATGTTCGAATCCCTCCTGTTGATCTAAAACAGCTTCCTCTGTTGCTGATGTACTCCTGGTTTTTGATACAGTTCCAGATGGAGTAGTAGGCTATTTGTGTTTACAAGGCAGAGGGTATGCTTTACCATGTTTGTAAGATTCACTGTCTCTGGTCAATTTCTTTTTTCAATCATCTTAACTTTGGGAAACACTCTAAAGTAAGAGTCCAATTCACAATGGAGTTTAATATGTTTAATATGATTAGTATTAAGATCTTTGACTTCTGTTTCCAAGTCTTGAATAAGGTCCTTATTACACTTAGCTAGGATTTGCTAAATGAGACACCTGTACGACTGAGAAAAAATCGACCTGTTCTTTGTAAACTCCATCACTGTCTTAATCGCATAGGAACTTGTTTGGTGATAAAACATCACTCTGAATACAAATTTTCTAAATTAGAGTTTTATGTTTAGTAAGTTTCTTTTCATAAGAATTTAACAAGTCATGAAATTGACTCACTGTGTCTTTAGCCAGTTCAGAATGTACCACTGAAGTATCTAGAACATTCAAAATGCCCTTCAGATGCCATACTAGCATTATCCACTGTCTAAAACTGTACCATCAATGGAACCCAAGCCTTTAGAAAACATTTCAGGCTTGTTGTCATTAAATATCCCCTCAGTCAACAAATGTAAAGTACATTGAGTGTTATCCATTAACCCAACCATTATTTCCATGACTGTATTAAAATTATCAGAACTGGAATGAAGCATTGGTACAAAAATGGAAATATCTGTAGAATGGGTTCCCGAAATACCAGGAGAAACAGATACTCTATTGTTGTCTTTCATCATGGAAATTTCCCCAAAAAAAGCACCAAAAGCAGCAGAGAAAGCAGGCAAATACCATAAACTGGATGAAGCACACCAAAAAGAACCGGCTAGCAAAGAACATGGAAGACAAAAAACAATTTAATAGTTTACTGCTTTTGCTCTCCCTAGATACAGGAACTTCCTCAGGACAAACAGAGCTATGAACAAATGCAACTGTTAAACATTAAAAAGTCACCTGATATGCATAAGCTGACAACAATGTAACTAATAAAGATATATATTTTCTGTTTATATTTAAAGAGACTGAAGCAGAATATATAAAATACAAAATGCCCCTCCCAGCCCCAAGGTCACAGCAACCTTTGGAGAATTATACAGAGACCCTGTACAACTAATGTAAATGGCTGTATAGAGGCTAATGTACCTACTAGAAGTAAGCCCCCCAACAAAACTCTAAAACCAAACTACATTGGTGGAATCCTAACCTTAATAAGGTATATAATAAAATGAAAAAGTCAAAGCTTAAGTCAGAAGGAGCAACCCCCATAAAGACAGGAGCTTTCTAATTAAACTAAACAGGAAACTAAAAGGACTAATTATGTCTAACAAGGCAAATTAAAAGGTCAAGATAGCCTCACAGGCTAAAGACAACCACAAGACCTTCTACAGCTCTGTCTGAAAATTCAATGGTAGCGCACAGCAGTGCACCAAACTGGTGGTCAATAGTGCCATCTTCAATGATCAGAGCAATATAGAGAATTTGCTAGCTGACAAATTCAGCTAAAACTTCATCCCAACTCCCCCTGTCTCTCCCATGAAATACCTACTAGCATAATCCTCTAACTATTAACAGGGAGCAGGTCCTGGCAGTGCTCACTAAGGCTTAAAACACAGCCTCAGTATGCCATGACAATATTCCAGAATGCCTCCTAAATAGTTTGAAACATGAGCTATCAGGATCGCTTGAGTCTCTTTTCAACTATACCCTCAAAACAGGCTTTGTTCCATGAGAATGGAGGACTAAAATGGTTAATGCACATCACATGGGTGGACCATCAACTGACCGCAGGAACAACAGACCTGTTAGTCTTGCTCGTCTAATATGCAAAGCCATAGAATGAATTGCCATGGAAGT
The DNA here is from genome assembly GCF_019279795.1 of Protopterus annectens. NCBI lineage: Eukaryota > Metazoa > Chordata > Ceratodontiformes > Protopteridae > Protopterus > Protopterus annectens. Next base: position 1,119,943,648 of record NC_056730.1, on the reverse strand, counting down.
CATCAACAAAGACATAGACAACATTCAAACACTGGAAGAAACACAGTTTGGCTTTGTCAAGGGAAGGTCATGCCTACTAAACCTAGTAGACTTCTTTGAAAAGGTCACCAAAGCAATGGATTAGTGGAAAATGGTGCATACCACTGCCTGGACCTGGTTAAGGCATTTGATACAATACTCCACTTATGTATAGTTGACAAACTCACCGAACTGAGCATAGACTCCTAAATAACTCTCTGGATTGGCTGCTGACTCACAGACAGGACCCAGGAAATCAGGATTTATAAGACCACCTCCACTAACAGACCAATTACTAGCAGGCTACCTCAGGGGTCTTTGCTGGGACTGCTACTATTTGGTATCTACTTCTCAGAGGTGAAGGCTAATGTCAAGCGCCTTAGGCTGACCAAGTTTGAAGATGCAGTCCCAATATTCCTCTGCAGGTATGGCAACTGCAAGGTCACAAAATTCTCAATGCAAAGTCAAAATCCGACTAGCAGACAGTGGCAGCAACCTATTATTTATTAATGTATACACATATACATATAAAATATATAATTAAGAACAAGCAAAACAGACCGGTTTCAGCTAGTATCTACATAGCCTTCATCAGTGTAATGAAATACAATAAGTTCATCCATTATATACACTGGGTTATGCCATTGTGTGACTAATTAAAGATGCTCATTTAAGCCAGGTGCAAATAGACCACTTAATTTAATTATTCATTTCTTTTCTTTTGTGTTTAGTAATTCATGCCAGCCTGATTTATTAGATTTGATGCCTAGGGTACGATCAATTATGATGAAATTAAATAAAGCAGTTTTATGTAACAGAGTGTGTTTATATAGGGCATTAGTATTTCTTTGATGTTTAATGTCAATAAAGTGTTCTGATATCCTATATTTTACTGGTCTTTAAGTCTGACCTATATAGTAAGCAGAGCATTTACAGACAGCAAGATAAATAACCCAATCTGAGTTGCAATTTACAAAAAAGGGAATGTCATATGCCTGACTTGTATTCTTACTGCTGAAACTTTTCATTTTCAGTATTCTGGGACAATATGAACAGTGGCCACAAGGGAAACAACTAGTAGCAATCTGTCCTTCAAGTGTACATTATAGACTTTCTTTTTTCTTATAGGACCCTTGCTTGTAATGATTAAAGTAAGATGCCAAGTTTTTCCTTTCCTAAAGGAAAACTGGCATCTCTTCCCTATTATTCCAAAACGTTTACGTTCCGCAAGCAGGAAATTCCAGTTGCGCTGGACAGTGCCCATTAATGCCCCAGTGTTCCTTCCAAAGGTCATAACAAACCGTAAGCTACATTCTTGTTTAACTTCCTGGCTTCTATATTAAAGAAGGTTTTCTCTCTTTATATTTTCTACCTTAGTTTTAGCTTGATAAACATAGCCTGATTTGTAACCCCTTTCTTTAAACCTAAGGGTGAGGTCATCCCTGAAGTGCTTATATGTGTCATTATCGAGCATATACATTTAATCCTCATGTATTGTGACTTTGGTATATTTTTGCAGATATGTGGAGGATGATAGCTGGTGGTATGGAGAAGGGAATTATATTCTGGGAATTTACGGTAAACCTCGGTAATCAAGGTGTTATCAGGAGCTTTGATGACCATTACAGCCAGAAAAATTATCCATTCCTTATCTTGGTTTACCATAAACACAATCCCCCATTTATTTTCATTCAAATAACTAACAAATTCATAAAGATGTTCTACATCTGAACTCCATACCATCCAGCAATCATCCAAATATCTTTTTCAAATGTCTATTTCATCCATGTACAGATTATGGGAGCTGTCGTATATAATTTGCTCCTCTATATATGCCATAAATAGGTCAGCATATATGGGGGCAAAAGGATTTCCCTTTACTGCACTGTAGTTCTGTCTCGGAGATGGTATATTTAAAGAGTGGGGGGGCGCAGCCCCCCTGCCTACAACAGTTTAGGTTTTGGGTTTGGGGTTTTTTTTTTTTTAGTACATATGTTCAAAGTTTTATAACTTCAAATATTTTAATTCGATTTTGCGATGTTTGAAGTTATAAAACTTTGAACATATAATATAGACCCCTCCTCAATAACTTTTAGTAAAAGTAGAACTATTAAAAACCTGTTAGAAGGCAATTGTGGTGGAGTAAAGTGGCCCAGGTGGCCAAGCCGAATGAATGTATGTGGCAGATGTAAATTCGGCCAGTATGTGCATGAAGGTCCTTACATAGTGGTGGAAGGATCAGGTAGAAGTTTGGTATGTCCTGGTAGATGTAATTGTAACAATACTAGAGTGGTATATCTGTTGATGTGCACTAAGTGTCCTGTGTTTTACGCTGGGAAAACCAGCAGGAGATTAAGGGACAGGATAATGGAGAATTATTATGATATTAAAAGAGATAATTCAACCAATGCTTTAAACAGACCCCAAAAACATTTACACTTATTTTAGAACATTTACTTTTTTGTTATTGAAAGGGTTTTATGCTCTGAAAGAGGTGGTGACCCCAACAATTTACTTGAATTTAAGGAACTCTCCTGGCAGTTGAGGCTCAATGCATGTACACTATCAAGTTTCAATGATTTGTCTTCCTTAAAGAGTGTGTTGTTTATAAGAGTGGACACTTTTTATATTATTTCTATTATTTTTTTTAAACTACTATGATTTTAATGTTAGCAAATTTGAGCAACACTTTCTGTGTAATTATTTTTCAATTCAATTACATGGTAATGTTTTTAGTTTTTTTATGGAAGTTACTTATGGATTGTAATACAGGATATGTTTACATTTTTATATGGATCATAGCTGTTTGACAGCATGGTGTTGATTATCTAATCTGTGACATTATTACTCTGAAGAAGTCCCTGTGAATTGGAAGGGATGAAAGCATTTAGTTTGTAGCTGGTTGTGTGTTGCCATTTGGTGAATAAAGTGATTGGGAGGCATTGTGGTGAATTTCTGGTTTTGTTTTTGGATCTTAGTTAAAACATAACATTAAGTTTGCTATCATGAATATGATTGTGAGACTCCCATCATTACATTGTATGACTTTTCACTATTTTACTTCATAAAATATAGCACCGACTTACAAAGAGAAACGTCACCCAAAATGTTTCCAGTTTTAATAAAATATCAACATTTATATTTCACTAACTTCTAGTCAAATCATAGCACATGCATCCCAGGTTGTGTATTGTACATTATAGTGTCATGCCAATTGACTTTGATCATAATCCAGATTCACCTATGTGCATAAGAACTTCAAGCATGATATAACTGGAATATAGCACATAGCCTCTTGTGTATGATCTACATCAAGCCTCACTTCAGCAGTATGTAATCTCAATGGATACCCAAAGAAACCAGAGATCCTAGTGCTATTAAGAAGCAACACTAAACTCTGTCACCCTACAGTTCTATTCAACATTCATGATTTTTTTAAACAAAATGTGCTTTTTAAAATAAATTTTACTGGGAGATCTGTCCATCCAACTTGCTTCACAAGATAAATGTTCTGATCTCCTATCCCATTCTCAGATACCTTTCACTGATTTTCCCCTCTCTCTCTCTTTCTCTATTTCTCTCTCTCTCTGTATATATATATATATATATATATATATATATATATATATATATATATATCTTTCTTTCTTTCAAGGCAAACCCAAATCTATGTAGACCTAATCATGTATGTGGTGAGGTGCTCACTGCATTGTCATTTTGATAAGGAGGTCCTTTTTCACCTGAAGCCCTCCTTTGCTGCATGCCAAATTTGCTGTGGTACTTTGTTGGTGCAGACATGTGACCATATACACTCCTTCCTAGTATACCTGTATGTGCAGTGGGCTTGCATCTCTGGTGTCCTACATTGCTGCCTACCTCAAGCCTGAAGATGCTGGATGTGAGGTAGAGACCCTTGTACATTCCTCAAAGAAAAAAAGAAAGCAGGTCACAGTCACTTCTCTTTCTTCCCCTCTGCTGACTGGCTCTAGTCTAATGGGGTCACAAGTTCATTTCCAAACCCATATCACCAGTGGTAGGATACATTTCCTTAAGATTTAGCACAAATTAGCTACAAAACATGCATATGTAATGATTCAGAAAACTGTTGCTCAGTACATTACTAAATAATAAGAATGGTCTCATGTGAACAGATTTAGACCAAATAGTGATCTATTTATTTTTAGCAGCACTTGTACAGGGGAAGGATTCATAAGTAATGTCTATTTTTCACAACTGGCATGAAAATTTGTACAATGACTGATATTTAGGGAGGATATATAAATTTCAGGAAAGAAATTATTATAGAGTAGAGATGTTAAGCTGTAAGGCAATGTACTCTCAAAACAGCATAAAGGAAGCTGTTGCAAAGAAAAAAAATGTGGGAAACATGACTTGTAACCTTAGAATCTGTTGCTTCTGTTAAGGAGACGTGGGGAAAAAGATGATGCTATAATTCTGAGTGAATGGATCCAGATAGGTGGAAACACCATTCAAAAGACTGACAAACGGGAGGATGAGGTAAATGATTGCTGGGCAAATACCTCTTCATACCTACATCTCCTTACTCTCCCTTCTTCATTCACTTCCTTTTTTCCATCAATTTCTGTCCCCTGGCTTTCTCTGTAAATATACCATAAGCCTGCTTTATTCTCACTTTGTACTGCAATTCCTATTTTTATTATAATAACTTACCTTTAATTTCTCTATAAACTGGCTAAATTTTCTCTAAATATTAAATCATTGCATCTGTTCTTAACCAATATTTTCATATTATGTCTAATTTGGTATAATTATTTAAACTGTAGATGCTTTTGTATTATTTTGAACATTGTACAATTTTTGTTCTTAAAATGTTTGGTAAAACTTTGGAGCTTTTCTTCCTGGGCCTCCACTGACAATGGCCTCCTACTCAGTCAGACTTTCCTGGAAAACAAATGTCAATAAATAAATATGTAGATCATATGTATGTATACTTTTAAGAAGCTTTCCATGGGCTTGCACATGTGTATAAATACTAAGCGCGTTCGAGCCTGACTGCCATTTTGTAGAGAGCTATTGAAATGTAAGCATGTATTTATGTAATGGTCTGTCAGTTAATCAGTTTGTTTATATTTTGTGTTGCTGCTACCCATCCTGATATGTTTCGATGTAATAAAGCATATGAATACCCTTCCTGTTCATCTTGAATCATAACCCAGGACTAGCGACATGGTGACAGAATGGGATCCAGAATCAAGACCAAGAGGCACGCAGTTAATGTTTGTGGGCTATACAGGAATGGATCATCCCTACTGCATGAACAAATCACAAAACAAGTCAGAAACGAATTCCAGGTACTAAAACATGCTTAAATTATTTCTTACTCAAAGAATATAAAACACAGTGTTCAAAATTAATTTCTAATTAAATGAATTGTCCGAAACTGTGACATACTGATAATATTCAAAATAGTTACAAAAATATTTGAAATAATGTCCAAATCACATAACATGTATAAAATAAGAAAAACAACCTATTTTTTTTGCTATGTGCTACTTTTTCACATAAAATAAAGCTATTTGAGATATCCGAAGTGTATGTAGTGTTCACAAGTTTGTGCAGTATTACAATACAGTTATTTCACAAAGTACAAGTATTTCAAAGCATATTTCACAAAGTACAGTATTTTGAAGAGTTTATTGTGCATTTGAATGTTATTACAAGTACCTGGTATGTGTGCATGTTCGTATATAATTACAAGGGCCATATTTGCAGTGTATTTAAGCATACTTTGTTGGCATGGCTGAAGGATTTTGTAAACCAGGTCCACTTGTATTTGACGATAATATTGTAGAGAATTAGAGAGTGTTTGAGCAAGAGTATGATATTTTCATACAAGATGCATTTTCTGATAAAGATGCATGTACAAAGGCATTTATTCTGCTTAATTTAGCTGGTTCAGAAGCCACAGAAAGAGAGCATTAATTTGTGTATGCACCCGCTGCATTTGCAGGAAAGGGGGAAAACCATAATTTAGTGGTACTACTGGCTGAATCAAGGGAAGATCCCAAATGCTTAACATATAAATTTAGAGAAATATGTAACCCCCAAATTAATATTACAATGGAAAGGCACTTATTTTATACAAGAGATCAAAAGCCTGGTGAAACTTTATAACTTGACTTGGGAAACAAGGCTAAAACGTGCAGATTTGGTGATTTAAGGGATGAGTTGATAAAAGACAGACTTGTGTGCGGTATTAAAAATGATGCTATGAGAAAGATTTTGCTTTGTGACAGTGATTTAACTTTAAATAAGGCCATTGAGATTTGTCAAATATATGATCTTGCAGAAAAGCACACAAATATACTTACAAATGAGAGTGGCCTTGGAAGATACTGCAATAAAGCCAGTGTTGAAGTATGCAGCACATGGTTAAAGGAAATAGGCCCAAGCACATGGCAGCAACTGTGAGTCCTGTAACAGTCATTGGAAAACCCCATACCTTTCTAACAAATTCCAGAGCACACACGGTCTCAGTGAAGCAGAAGGGTGAGTCATCACAATTAAAACATGTGCCCTTACCTAACCTCATCGTCAACTGTCGTAATTGTGGTAATCATGTGTCTAAAAGAGAAAATTGCTTAGCTTTTGGTCAGCAATGCCACAGATGTAAAAAGTGGAATAATTTTCAAAGATTTTGTAAATCAAAAGAGACTCATTCTTTTCTTAAAAGAGAACATTCAAAGAGACAAGTTGATCAATTAGAAAGTTGTGACCCCACTTTTTATGTTGATGGTGTGTCTGTACTTAATTCGGCCAGTATGTGCATGAAGGTCCTTACATAGTGGTGGAAGGATCAGGTAGGAGTTTGGTATGTCCTGGTAGATGTAATTGTGACAATACTAGAGTGGTATATCTGTTGATGTGCACTAAGTGTCCTGTGTTTTACACTGGGAAAACCAGCAGGAGATTAAGGGACAGGATACAGGGGCAGATTTATGGGCAAAGAATGAAGTATTTTGTACTGTTCGGAGTAATGGGAGTCCCGTGGAGCTCAAAGTTGATACAGGTTCAAAGTGCAATGTTATGTCAACAGAAACATTTGCTAGAGTATATGCTGGTGAGAAGCTTGATTTGGAAAATTCTGTGAAGCTTGTTGCTTATGATGGTGAAGAAACTCAAACTGAAGGCTCAGTAGTGCTTTTATGTTACTGTGCTGGGAACAGCTATGACTTGCAATTTTACATAGTCAAAAGGAACGTACAGTCATTATTAGGCCTCAGAGACAGTTTAAAAATGGACTACTTTCATTTAACAAGGAAGTCCATCATGTAAGCTTGAATGACAACTGTTCTAATTTAGTCCAGTCTATTTTCACTACCTAAGCTGATCTTTTCCAAGACAAACTAGGCAACCTCCCAGTTGTGTACTCCATGTAGTTACACCCTGAAGCCAGCCGAGTTGTCAGACCAGCCTGGAATGTTCCAGTTGCTATGCAGAACAAAGTCAAAGCTGAGCTAGACATAATGGCACAGCAAGGTGTGATTTGTCCAGTTGATTCATCTACACCTACTGAATGAGTACCTTCCAATATGACAACTCATAAGAAAATCTCAGCTGATATCAGAATATCTATTGATCCACAAGATTTGAACAAAACACTAAAGAGATCTCGTCATCCAATGCGTACAGTCAAAGAAGTCACTGCTCTTATGCCAAATGCTATTGTTTTTTTTCTGTCTTGGAAGCAAAAGGTACATTTTGGCAAATTTTTCTTGACTGAAAATCTTCATTACTAACCAATTTCAGTACTCTTTTTGGCAGGTACAGGTTTTTGAGAATGCCATTTTGGAAAGATTCTGCCAGTGAAGTCTTCCAGCGTGCAATGGAGAAATTTTTTTCTGGTTATCCATTTGCTATTATAGTACTCTAGATGATATTCTTGTAGGAGGTAATGGTGAAGTCGAGCATGACAGAAACATCAAGAAAGTTCTGGAAAGAGCATGTGAAGTGAATCTTAAACTGAATCCTCAGAAGTGTAAATTCAGGCTATGAGACATTACTTATGCTGGTCATTTGTTAACCAGCCTTCCAATCAAACTGCAATGCTTGAGATGCCAGCGCCAGACAATGTTCAAGCACTATGTTTTCTTGGTATGGTCAACTATCTTGGCAAGTTTATTCCAGACTTGAGCCAACTTTCAGCACCGCTCAGAGAGTTGACACACAAAGATGTACCCTGGTCCTGGTCAGTAGAGCACCACAGAGCATTTGATGACTTGAAATAGAGAATTGCCAGTCCACCTACTCTCAGATACTATGATGTTTACAAACCAGTTACTTTCTTGTGATGCTTCGAAGTTTGGTCTTGGTGCAGTCATTCTTCATGAGGGTAGACAAGTAGCTTATACGACCAGAACTCTAACACAAACTGAAATGCAGTGTGTGCAGATAGAAAAAGAACTCTTGGCAATTGTGTTTGCATGTTCAAAGTTCCATGATTATATTTATGGTCGACCTACTATCCAGATTGAAACTTATCACCAACCTCTAGTCACTATTTTGAAAAAGCCTATGCATACAGCTCCTGCCAGATTGCAACACATGATGTTGAAATTGCAAAAGTATAATTTCAATCCTGTCTACACAAAAGGCAAACTTCTTTATCTTGCTTATACTTTATCCAGATCGCCCATAAATACCACTGAACAGCATGAAAATGAGCAATTTGATTTTGAAGTCATGGAAGTGAGACATTTTTCTTCCACGTCTTAATTTGCTTAGAAGTCACACAGCCTCTGATCCAGTTCTTCAGAAGCTCAACCACTTTATTAGTTGAGGATGGCTGTCAAAGCAATCTTGTTTGCCTGAAGATCTGCAACCATATTTTCCTTACAGAGATGAGATTTTGTTTGACAATGGTATCATTACGAAGGGTCCAAAAGTGATTGTTCCAAAATCCTTGCAGCAACAGTATATTGCCATCTTGCATTGTGGCCACCCAGGAACAGCATCTACCAAAAGAATGGTGAGAGGACTAGTATTTTGGCCTTCTATGTCAAGGGATATTGAGACAGTACTTTCATCTTGTTCTGTATGTAATAGTAATAAGCTACACCAACAAAAAGAACCACTTATGCTAAACCAGATTCTCAAACTACCTTGGTCGACAGTTGCAACAGACACTTTTGAGTGGAATGGTTAACATTACTTGCTGTTAATAGACTCTTATTCAAACTGGTTTGAGATTGACCTACTTCCTAATCTAGCATCCCAGTACTGTCAGTACTAAGATGAAGCGTTATTTTGCAGTCCATGGTAGTCCGCACAAAGTTATTTCTGACAATGATACACAGTTTACAAGCCAGCAGTTCAAGAGATTTGCTGAAGAGTGGGACTTTATTCATGTTACGAATAGCCCTGAGTACCCACAGTCAAATGGTTTGGCAGAACATGCAGTTGAAAGTGTAAACATCTATTAGAGAAGTTGAAACAAGACAATAGCAATGCTTTTTCTGAATCTGCTGAATCTCAGAAATGTTCCTCTTGATAAACATCTTGGCTCACCTCCACAGAGACTTCTGTCAAGACAAACCAGAACCACATTACCAATCAGCAGTAATCTACTGGTTCTATGTGTTAAGACTAACAAATCAGTGAAAATACATCTATTAAAGAAATGCTTATCCCAGAAGTCCTGTCATGATAAGACTGGCAAACCACTTAATCCATTACGAGAAGGGGAGATAGTGTGGATGCAGATGACAAAATGTTTTGATCAGATTGGAGTCATGAAAAGTATATGTCCAGAGCAGAGATAGTACATTGTGGAATCACAAGGAGTAGTATTTAGGTGGAACTGGAAACATTTGGTACCAGTGTCTGAGCCTGTATTGCAGCATCTTGGCTGTAAGAAAGACTCTAGATCCCAGAGCGAGTTATCCAGTTCCACAGGACATAGCAAATATCCCTGTTCCTGAGAAGAATCCCAAAACACCAGAAGCAGACTGTTCACCAATGACTGTCCCTGTTGCTAAACCCAGTTCTAATTGCTATATGACTAGATCAGGTCGCATTTCCAGACCATGTTCCAGACACACGGCAACTTGGCCATGAACATTGTGTTTATTTCTTAGTGTCTGTATAATTGCATGTCTTTTTCAAGTGTCATTTTATTGTGGGCAATTCACTAAAGAGGGAGGTTCTACATCAATATGTATGTATACCTTTAAGAAGCTTTCCATAGGCTTGCACATGTGTATAAATACAGAGCACATGCTTGCCTGTCTGCCATTTTGTAGAGAGCTGTTGAGATGTAAGCATGTATGTATGTAATGGTCTGTCAGTTAATCATATCATTTATATTTTGTGTTGCTGCTATCTATCCTGATGTGTTTCAATGTAATAAAGCATATAAACAAACTATCCTGCCTGTTCGTCTTGAATCATAAGCAAGGACGAGAGACAAAATAAATTGATATGTTTCATAAACAGACAAAATCTAATAGCTCATAGCTTGAGTTAGCTAAAAAGACAAAAAGAAAATTACACAATGAAATAATATTCCTTCCAATGTGTGTACAAATGAACTAGTAAAATAAAATTTAATGACAAAGTTAATATACAGACTTTTGTCAAAGCTATAAACCACACAATGAAAAGGCCTTAATGCTATTTTACTTATAATTTTTGGGACATGCATGGATAGTCATGCAACTGTGGAATCCAGTAATGCAAAAGATAGCAAGTGTTGTACAAAGCATTCAGGAAAAGTATGCCCAAAACATAGATGGTTTAAAATAAAAAATTGGCATTTTCTAATAGTTTAAAACAAAGAGTTAGAAGGTCACACTGAAAAAACAATCAGAAAAAACTAAATGAAAACTCCAGCCAAGCTAGAACTTCCAATGAGTGACCTCCCAAACCTCCTGTAACAGAGGCACATGGGATATATGCAAATGACCCTTCTGAACATCAGGTGTTTCAGTTATATGACAATTCTGATTGCCTATAACTTTTACATTTTAATGGACAATTTTAGGCCAATAAAGCCAAACCCCTCTAGCTATGGATATGCATATTTCGACCTTGTTATGACCTCGTCAGCAAAACATAAGCAGAGTGCTTGACTAAGCATAAGAAACACAGGGTTGTTTTCAGTTGATGTCCATTATCATTAGGGTGACTGCAAAATATCCCAACTAACAAATTAAAACAAAGAGTTAGAAGGTCACACTGAAAAAACAATCAGAAAAAAAAACTAAATGAAAACTCCAGCCAAGCTAGAACTTCCAATGAGTGACCTCCCAAACCTCCTGTAACAAGGGTCATTGGCATATATCCCATGTGCCTCTGTTACAGGAGGTTTGGGAGGTCACTCATTGGAAGTTTTAGCTTGGCTGGAGTTTTCATTTAGTTTTTTCTGATTGTTTTTTCAGTGTGACCTTCTAACTCTTTGTTTTAATTTGTTAGTTGGGATATTTTGCAGTCATCCTAATGATAATGGACATCAGCTGGGTATAACAACCCTGTGTTTCTTATTCTTAGTTAAACACTCTGCTTATGCGATGCTGATGAGGTCATAATAATGCCAAAATATGCATATCCATAGCTAGTGGGGTTTGGCTTTATTGGCCTGAAATTGTCCATTAAAACAACTTTAAATGTAAAAGTCATAGGCAATCAGAATTGCCATATAGTTGAAACACCTGATGTTCATAAGGGTCATTTGCATATATCACATTTTCTAAAAGGTCAAAAATGTATGCCCTGAGTAGAAAACAGAATGACATGGAGGCATCTTTCAATACAACAAATTAGTAATGACTGTAAAATATTTACAATCTGAAACTTATAACTTCCATAAAGCAGACATTAATTATGCTACAATGAGAAACAAATAACTACATCTGCATAGAAAACAAACCACAGGCAAGCATTCTACTTCATAGACTCATGAAAAGTCTGTAACAGTTTAACAAGTGAAATCATACAATGTAAAAATTGTTTCTAAAATATATTTTGTATAAATGGAAAATGAAATGATAATATTAAATAAATAGAGAGAATGAGGCAAATGACAGTACAGGAAATAAAACACTGAGAATGAGTATGTATGGATGGATGAATGTAAAATGTAAGACATGTATTTTGTATGATGTTCAAATGGAGCAGACTCTGCTAAGCAGTCATAAAAACAGATAAGCTATCAGAAATTATTTATATAGAAAATCTGCATCAAAGACTAGGTGAGGGAGACCACTGGAGCTTGGAGAGAAAAATAAGTTATGTCTTACCATAACATTCCATCTGTGTTGTAGATCTTTGTTCATTCATTACAGATATGACCTTGGTTCTGTCCTTGGAACTCATACGGCTGTTTTTCAGCATGCGCAAGCCAAAAACTCTCAGCTAAGAACCTACCCATAATGCCTCTCTCTTAGATACTCCAGATCGACTTTGCCCGTCCTAGATAAAAGATGTAGTAATAGGAAAAAAGGTAGGAGGCTCTGTCTGAGCAAATACCCTAACCAGGAGTTCCTAAAGTCCACCAGGAATCCAGGCAGAGGGAAGGAGGGTAGGAAGTAATGAATGAACAAAGATCTACAACACAGATGGAACGTTATGGTAAGACATAACTTTTTTATCTAATGTTGTAAATCTTTGTTCCTACATTACTTTTAGGACCGAGTCCCCAGCTACTTGAGTCCTGGGTGGCCCTAAGGAAGGATATTCCTCTGCACCATAGAACCAAAAGATGCTCATTCCCTGGAGGCCAAATCCAATTTGTAATGAGATATTTTATTTATTTATTTATTTATTTATTTATTTATTTATTTGTTTGTTTGTTTGTTTGTTTAGATATGAAGGTATGAGGTCTTGCCCAAGTGGCTGCTGTGCATATATCACCCATAGAGGTGCTGGAATGAAAAGCTACAGAAGTAGCCATAGATCTGGTAGAATGAGCCTTTATTCTGGAAGGTAAGGGTAGCTTATTCTGTTGGTAGATAAAGGCAATGACGTTTCTAAGCCAAGAGGGTAAAGTCACTTTAGAAACAAGTTTACCCAATCTGGGTCCTGCAAAGGCCACAAACAATTGGTCTGTTTTCCTGAAAGATTTAGTCCTGTCCAAATAATAATGAAACTGCCGGTGCACATCAAGGGTGTACAAAATGTACTCCCCTCTGTTAGAATGCCTTGGGAAAAAAATGGCAGTTCAATAGATTGGTTAATGGAAAAGCCAGAAATTATCTTGGGCAAGAAAGAAGGGTCAGTAAGAAGGGACACCCTATCCATGTGGAAGATCAAGTAAGGACTCTTGACACTCAAGGCCTGCAGCTCAGATACTCTTCTCACTGAGGTGAGTGCTACTAGAAGTATTGTTTTCCATGACAAAAATTTCAAATCACATAAATCAAAGGGCTCAAGGGGAGAGCCTGTGAGAGACTGAAGCACCAGAGTCAAGTCCCAGGGTTCTAAGGGAAGCTTTACCGGAGGTTTAACATGTAAGACTCCCTTCAAAAATGTCTTGCATAGGCGGTGTGACATAATTGAAGAATTATCAAGACCATTATGAAAATTGGCGATAGCTGCTAAATGTACAGTGATCATCGAAGTTGAGGCTCCTGCATGTAAAAGAGTAGTCAGGCATTGTAGGATCTTTTGAATAGGCATAGAGAAAGGGTCTAAGTTCTGGTCTTTCACACAAATAGAGAACCTAGTCCATTTACTAGAATAAACCTTTCTAGTGGAAGGTTTGTGTGAGGCCAGAAGAATTTCACGAATGGGAGATGGGATGTCAGGCAGCCTGGCAATCACTGGAAGTGGAGGAAACAAGCTGTGATCTTGAGACTATGCAGGTTCAGATGAATCAATCCCTGAGGATGGGATAACAGGTCCTGGGAATGATCCAAGATCCACGGGCTGTGAATCAGATGAGGCCATAGAAACGGGAAACAGACTTGACATGGCCAGTAGGGAGCAATGAGGATCACTTTGCTTTTCAACCTCTGAGCTTTCTGGAGAAATGTTGGAATGAGGGGAAATGGGGGAAAGGCATCCAGAAGACCCGGGGGCCAATCGTGCGTTAGAGCATCCCTTGGTGGTTCCCCCTCAGCGACCATTGTGAGGAAAGGAGCCACTGCAGGATTCTCATGTGCAGTCTCGCCAGTCATACTAAAGTAATGGCAGCTGCCACAGAGCCCAGGAGTTGCAGTACAAGACATGCTGGTGCAAACGTGTGAGGAAGAAGGTCTTGAATTTGGTGTCTTATTTTCAAAAGCCTGTGGGGGGGGGCTTGACAGGATGTTGTGTTGAAGACCGCCCCAATAAATTCCAGTGTCTTCATTGGAGACATCTGAGATTTGTCTTTGTTGATTGTAATCCCCAAGCAGAGACCGAAACCTTAAATGTAAGAGAGACTGCGGATTAGGAGATTCCTGGTCGGAGCAGTAAGGAGCCAGTCATCTAGATAGGGAAACACCCGGAGTCCTAGTAGTTGAAGATGGGCTACCACAACTGCCATACATTTGGTGAACACTCGGGGGGGCTGTCGAGAGACCAAATGGCAGTGCCCTGAACTGATAGTGATTGGCTCCCAGCCAGAAGCGGAGAAACCTCAGGGAGCAGTGATCCATCTTTATGTGGTAGTACACATCCTGTAGGTCTATAGAGCACATCCAATTGTCCCTCCCTAGGAAGAGAAGAATGGACTGTACTATGACCATCCAGAATATTTGAGATTTGATTAATTTGCTCAGTAGGCTGAGATCCAGGATTGGTCTCTAGTCCCCTATCTTTTTTGGCACTAAAAAGAACCTCGAGTAAAACCTGGATCCTGTCTGTTCTGGTGGGACTGGTTGGATGACTCTTTTTCTTAGCAGTTTTTCTATTTCTAAGGCTGCTAATTCCCTCTGATTGGGTGGTACATCGGGGATTCATTTGACGGGTCTTAGAGGTAAGTCGAATGGTATTTGGTAGCCTATGGATATTATTCTCTGCACCCAAACATCGGTAGTAATAAGATGCCAGGCTGGTAGATGCAGAGAAAAACAACCCCCGACTGCTTCCAGAGGAATGCAATTGGGCTGCTGCTCAGGAGCGCTGGAAGGGTCTGCCAGAGAAAGAATCTCTGGCTCCCTGGTTACGTGGACCCCCTCTACCCCAAACGTGGCGTCTTCCATATGAGTTGCCCCATCTGCCCTGGGGGGATTGTTCACCATGAGTGTCATGAAAGGATCCTTGGGATTTCTTGAACCATATCTTTCCTCCCTTCTGGTTCCTGGAGTAGGACCTTTGAGGGTTGGAAAAGCGTATGCCCACAGCAGACAAGGGCTTTACATCTTTCTCACTACGTGCAAGTGTGTCTCGTACCTTGGGTCCAAAAAGTGCAGATCCGTCGACAGGTGCATTGACGAAGGAAGATTTGAAGGAGTCTGTGAAGTCATGCAATCACATCCAAGCATTACGTCTCATAACAACACCAGATGTAGCAGCTCAAGCTGCCCCCTTGGTGGTGTGAAATATCAAAAGTATCGAGGAGTTCGAGATGGATTCAAGGGTAGCTAGATGTGAGGCGACAGTGTCACGCACCTCATCAGGCTGTACCCCCACCAAAGAGGTAGACATTTCAGAAATTAGGTCTCTTTGGAGTCGAGTAGAGTGTGCCAGATAATTCAGCGACTGAATGGTGAAGGTCGCTGATGCATAGGTCTGCTTCCCTAATCTGTCCATTGTCCGGGACTTCCTGTTTGGAGGATGGACAGTGGAACTATCTTTTGCTAGTTCCCTTTTGGTGGCCGTCGCCACGACCATAGAATCAACTGTCAGGTGCTTGGACCAATGGGGCTAGTCTTCAGGTGTAGATGAAATTTTGACCGGCCTCACAGGGGAGAGGTTATACATTGTCCAGGGCCTTACAGGTATGCTGCACTATTAGTTTAACAAGATCATCTGCTGGTGGGGTCACCCAAGAAGTAGAAGACTAGGCATGGAAGGCCTGTAGAAAAAATGATTCCTCAGAAGAAGGGTTAGAGGACTTCCATTCCCCCCACTGTTTGAGGATTTCAAGAATGTCTCTGAATGAGACATCATCTGGGGGGAACGTGGGGATCATTCTCCTTCATCACAATCAGTGTCTTGTGTGATAGATTCCTCTGGGGAGTCAGCATGCTTCTTCTTGCACCATTTCTTCCAGGGTGGGTCTCCAGTGGGATCTTCTGAGGAGGATTCCGGAGAAGGGGTTCCCTTCACAGGGGGTTCTTGTGACTCCCGTGCCTGGAGACACAACATAGCGGCTTGGGAGAGGAGCATGCTAGGGAAGGTTTCTGATACTGGTGTCCTAGGTGCTGGCTGTGAGCCTTCAGAATGAAGGACTCTTTCCATCACCTGTACAGCAGACCCACTCGAGCCCACCTCCAGTTGAGGGGTTCCGAGAGAACTGGAAGCCATTGGAGCCATGGACATAGACGGTGCCAGTGAGAAAATAGGCGCTGGATTAGATACCAAGGTACAGATGGTCCAAGTACCACTCCAAGAACGCATTGGCTCCATTGTAGCCAATGCAGCAAGGGTGGTCGGTGCTGACAGGGGAGACACTGCTGTCAGAGCAGAGACAGTATGTATCAAAGCAGACATCGGTAATGGGAACAGGGTGGATGCTGGAGGAGGATAAGCAGGGGAAGATGAGGTAAAAGATTCCAAGCCAGGAGGGATGGAAGGTCTAGCTGGAATGGGCAAACCCCTAGCTGCCAGAAGCTGGTCCACAACCCGCTCTAGGTCTACTTCAGAAAAACTCCTAGTGTATCTAAAGGAGGTTGCTGAAGGGGAATCAGGTCTTTCTAGAAAGGGACTAAACCTCTGCCCTAAGAAAGGGTCATAAGTTGGAGAATATCCTGTCCTTGGCAGATATATGAATTTTGGAGCCAATGGATCCAAAGAAACTGTCAGCACCATGGCCGGGGATGGTGCCAAGGCATGTACAGTCATCGGAGCCCAGGCAGCTGAAGAAGCTGTCAGTATTGTGAAAGCGGATGGTGCCGAGGCATGTAGAGTCATCAGAGTCCATGGAGCTGAGGAAACTGTTGGCAACATGGATGGGGATGCTGCTGAGGTATGTACAGTCATCGGAGCCCATGGAGCTGAGGAGACTGTCGGCACCGTGGACGGGGATGATGCTGAGGCATGTACAGTCATCGAAGCCAATGTGGGAACCAAGAATGGCACTGAAGTCAGCGGTGCCATATTTGGAACCGAAATAGGAGTGAATACCATGGTCGGCACCAAGGGAGAGGACACAGATCCTGGTGCCAAGGAGGTCTGCGTTGAGGGCGCCAGCGAAACATGGAGCCAACTCAGTTCTGTAACTGATGGAGATGCAAGAACCGAGTGACTCCATTTTTCCTTATATTTTTTGGTCTTAGGAGGGGGTGAGACCTCTGACCCAGATAGAACCTTCGAGAAAGGTGTCTTGAGTAAACCTTTTAAAATAAGTTTATTCTTATGTTCTGCTAGTGTCTGATTACTAAAACTAGCACAAATGCCACAATCATCTTTAATATGATCAATGCCCAAACAGTAGACACAACTGACATGTGTATCTGAGTTAGGCATCTTACATCCACACTTGTCACACTGTTTAAAACCCAACTTAGCTTATAGGTTCATAGGCTTATAGATAGGTACTAGGCTATCTGCCCGAGGGCAAGGTAAGAATAGTGGGCTCCAGGTCCAACTCTAAACCAGTCACAAGTGGTGTCCCACAAGGCTCGGTCCTGGGACCCCTACTGTTTGGCATATACTTCTCTGAATTACAGGCAAACACAGGAGGACTATGGCTAACCAAGTTCGCTAATGACTGCAAACTGGGAGCCATATTTGACTCTCTGACTGACATTTATAAGCCTAGCCAGAGTGTGTCGGCTTTCGCCACCCCATTGATTAATTCACTGATCCTCTGTCAAGCAGAGCCAATGGGATCCCAAGGGTGCATTTTCTGTTACCCTTCCACTTGTCAAGGTTTCTCCTGAAGAGTGTTAGTGAGGGGCTCTGCCTGATGTAATTTGGAATTTTGTTCTAAAGCATGGGGAGTCACTGTGACAAGAATCTATCCCTCTAGCACATTCTATTTATTGTTGTGGTGAGGTTTAGCTCACTAGACCGTGTGGCTCACAGTAACTTGGATTTCTTTAGGTGGAGCATGTCCATCAATTCTGAGTAAGCGATATGCCACTGAGTACAGCTGGAGTTTTTTCAGTCGGGCTGCATAGGACATATGTTTGAGACCAGTAATCCTCTTGGTGAGGTACTTTTGTGGTTTTTCCAGCTGTTGGAAGTGTCTTGTGAGATACTTCCCAAATGGGGCATTGTACTCCATGATGGGTCTAATGAGTGACGAGTAGAGGGGCACTATAACCTCTTTATTTCTAGATGTGAACCCTTTAGTAATTAGATGGGCCACATAGAAGGACTTCCTAACTACTTTGACAATATGATTGTCAAAGGAGAGATTACTATCTACCTGGGTCCCCAGATCTCTTATTACCTCTTCTGTATTAAGGGGGCTGCCACCTATGTGGTAATTCATGGGTGTTTTGCTTTTCCCAAATGGGATGACTATGCATTTTTTGGCATTTAGCTTGAGGCCATGACATTGACACCAGGTGTTCGTCTCAGTAAGGCCCTTTTGGAGGATGTCCGTGTCAGCTGGAGAGTCAATTATGGGTCCCGGGTTGTAGTCATCGGCGACCTTGGTTAGCCATAGTCCTCCTGTGTTTGCCTGTACTTCTGAGAAGTATATGCAGAACAGTAGGGGTCCCAGGACTGAGCCTTGTGGGACACCACTTGTGACTGGTTGGACCTGGGGCCCGCTATTCTTACCATGTGAGTTCTGTCTGTAAGCCAGTTGGCAACCCATCTTATGATGTAGGGGTTTATGTTCAGGCTGGTGAGTTTTTCTGTAATAACAGAGTGGGGAATGGTGTCAAAAGCCTTGGCGAGGTCAAGGTAGGCTGTGTGAACCACCTTTCCCTCATCTTTGGCCTTGGTGACTGCCTTGAAGAAGTCAACCAGGTTTAGTAGGCATGATCTGCCCTTAAGAGAGCCAAACTGGGTTGGATCAAGTGTTTGAAGGTTCCCAATGTCTTTGTTAATGAGTTCCATGATGATGCGCTTCATAGCCTTGCAGACCAGGCTAGTCTGACTTATGAGGCGATAGTTACCAGGGTCAGTTGTGGCCCCTTCTTTGTGGAGAGGAATAACCATTGCTGTGTGCCATTCTATGGGCATGTAGCCTGTGGAGAGACTGAGGTTGAACAGCGTGTTTAGGTGGGGGGTTATTTTGTTCTGTAGTTCGTACAAGATGCAGCCTGGGACACCATTTGGTCCCACTGACACTGTGTTTTTGGCTTTTGAAAGGGCTGTTTTCACCTGTGCGTCTGTGATTTTTGGACACTACACTTTTCCGGTATTGTTGTGGGCCCTTTTGGAGGTGAGAGGGGGGGGGGTGAAGTTTGCACTGAATCTATCTGCCAGGATGTTAGCAATATCAGTAGGTTCAGAATATTTTGTGCTATTTTGCACTAGTTCAGTGCATATCTATGAGTTGCCACTTAGATTCTTAACATAGCTAAAGAAGGCTTTGTGGTTATCTTTTGAATCCTTGGCTATTTTTCTTTCAAAGTTAGTCTTGGATGATTTCATGAGGGACCTCAGTTTCTTACTGATATTGATCAGGGATGTCTTTCCTTCTTGGGATTTCCTTTTTTTCTGAACTAGTTTCCTCCTTCTATTGTATATCCTGTTTATTGCAGGGGCCCACCAAACTGGTTTCCTTCTCTTAGAGGAGTGAGTCTTGGTTTTGCTAGGGATGGCACAATCCATGCATCCTTGTAGGTGCTCATAGAGTGCATTTGTAAAGGTTTCTGCATCTTGGGCAGTGTTACCCTTTAGCATGGGGGCTGTGAAACTTATCACTTCTGTCTTAAGTAAGGTGAAGTTTGCTTTAGAAAAGTTTTTTACTGTGGTTTCCTTAGTTGGGGGGGGGGGTGTGGACATCCAGAGTGATTAGTTTATGGTCTGATCTAACCAGTGAAGGGTTGATCTCCGGTGTGGAACACCTGTCACCCATGTTGGTGATGACCAGGTCCAATATGTTTTCACCTCTGGTAGGGGAGTTTACCAGCTGATCCAGGGTGTTTGAGTTGATGAATTCCAGAAAGCGCTGTGCCTGGGAATTTGTACTCGAGTAGTTTTCCCAGTGAATGGTAGGGTAATTGAAATCGCCCAATATCAGGGTGTTTGGTAGAACCTTTGTGTTTTCCAGTGTCTCCAGAAAGGTGGAGGGAAGTAAATAGTGTGGGAAGAAATAGCCAGGGAATTGTTATGGCTAGGCTTGTATAGGCCCTAGGGCTGACAGCCTAGTACCAACCTATGAACCTATGAGCCTATGGTGGTCCTGGGTCATGGAGGGTGATCTGTAGCAGACCACAATTTGCATTGCAGATTTGCCCAATGTTAGTTGCACATGGATGATCTCAGAGGTATCATGCTGCGCCACTAACCTGAAGGTGTAGGTATCCTTGATGGATATGGATACACCCCCTCCTTTTGTGTTTCGGTTCGTGTTCTGTGGCCAAAACGTGTGGTATTAGTTGTAGCCCGGTAGTGCTGGGGTGCTCTCTGGAGCCTTGAACCAGGTTTCAGGTACTGCACAGATGTCGACGTTCTCCATACTGAGGAGTGCTTCGAGCACATGCTCAGTCTTTGTCTGACATGGTAAGCAAACAATGCTATCAATGCTAACAATGCTATACAGCTTTGTCTAACATGGTAAGGAAACAATGCTATCCTATAGAAAAAATAAATAAGAAAAATACCAGTGATGTTATGTTAAGAAATACCACTAGTAAAAAGGGAAGGCCTGTCAAAGACAGGAGAGAAGGACAGTAACAAAAAGGGTGAAAAATTTAATTACCAAGGAAAAGGGTAGGAAATAGGCCTAGGTTATAGGCGACAGTGAGAGAAGGCTAACTTGACTAAAAATTTAGTAATTTAGAAGAAAAACTGTCATAAAAACAACAATTTACTACTCGGCTTTGAGAGAGATGGCTAAGACGTCTGACTAGGAATGCGGCAAATGAGATCTGGAGTATCTAGGAGAGGGGCATTGTGGGTAGGTTCTTATCTGAGAGTTTTTGGCTTGCGCGGGCTGGAAAATGGCTGTATCGGTTCCGAGGATGGAACCGAGGTCCTATCTGTAATGTATGAACAAAGATTTACAACATCAGATTATATATTTATTTTATTTATTCCATTTCTTTACCAGGCAAACAAGCCTATTTTCAGCAGAAGCTTGGGGAGAAAAGCTCCACAAGAAATTATAACAGTAGTGCATATACAACATACAGAGAACTCAGATAACATTTAGCAGCATTACATACAAACTTCCATTAGAACTACTTACATACAAAATGCAGCATTACATACAAAGTGAGGAAGAATAAAGCAGATAATTATTTAATAAACAAGTATATTTTGAAGCAACATATGTAATAAGGCAGGTAGAATTAACTAGAGCAGTAGAGCTTTGCAGCTGAAATGTATATATTATGCAAGTAGTTTGTCTATATGTATGAATGTGTTTGTGTGTGTGTGTGTGTGTGTGTGTGTGTGTGTGTGTGTGTGTGTGTCTCTGCATGCATATGCAATGTGTGTACAGGGGATGCAGTAGGGCTTGTCCCTGCAAAAAATGCTTTTTTTTTTAATTAACCAGGAAAGTCTGACTTGGAACAAAGCCAATTTTCAGCAGAGGCCCAGGGAGAAATGCTCCAGATGCATGTCTTTGTAATATGGGAAGAAACCCACACAAATACAGGGAGGATGTGCAAACTCCACACAGAAGGCACCCCAAGCCGAGAATTGAACCAGAGAACCTCTTATTGTGAGGCGACAACACTACCACTGCACCACTGCGCCATCCAATTATAAATTATTTATTTATAAATAAATAAATAATTTTAGATTTAATATTTTTGATCACTTTTAAATCCACTCTAAAGTGATCATTCTTTGAACATTCAATCTTGTGACCATTTGATACATACACACACATACACACACACCCACACATACCCCCCCCACACGCACATGCACACACGCACACACACACACACACACACACACACACACACACACATATTGTATGTATGCATGTATGTATGAAAAGAGCCAGTGATAACCTTTAATCACTGTACGAGCATTTTATTTTTTTTCATATCATAGAACATTCTACATATTCATGTATGGCTCTGAGGGTATATGCCTCTAATACTCCCTTGGATTCAGACACATTTATTCATAGGCCAATTGGTATAGCAAGCAGACACACAAAGGGAAGGGGAAATTCAGAGACACACAGTGCAAACACACTAAACAGCTAGGATAATATGCAAATGATCATATAAAGAGATAGAAGTGAGTAATATTAGTAAAATGAGGTATGTGGAAAATGCATATGAGGGTAATCAATGCTGAGGATTGATTAAGAAACATTTACATTTTTGCTTGACAAGACACAACCATCAGCGCTGTTTACCACAGTAAAATGCTGGACTTACAGGAAAGAAACTACAAAAACTGTACAAAGTAGCTTCTGCTTTAATAGATAAATATTTGCAAGAGAATGTTCTTGCAGCTGATAGTCACAGAGATGCCCATTGTCACCCAAAATGCCACCAAATCATTTATCCTCAGCTAACATGCCATGCCCTTAAGTGGACTGTACCGTGTGTACAGACAAACAAGCAGAAGCTGGTTGAGAAGTGTTGCCCTTATATGCAGGCTCATGGGGCTGGTGGAGTATGTATAGCTTTGATAATTTTGGCTTCAGGGATCTTCCAGCAACCAATGTGGGACATGGTGGGTATATCCCTAGCATCTGCCTCAAGGATATTTCACCAGTTTGATGAGACCATGCTACAGCACTTGGAGGAACATATGTGGTTCCCATATAAACAGAGGGGAGAAGCAACATATGCTGGCAGTTTGTGACCTAGCCTATTTCATTGAAGTACCAGAAGCAATTGACTGAACCCACATTGCAATAAAGGCCCCACCTGGGGAACAGAGACAATGGTATATCAACCATAAAGGGTTCCACTCCATCAGCTGCCACATGGCCTGTAATGTACATGGTTTAATGACATAACTCACTTCCTTGCAATAATGGCCTCCTCACCTGGGAAACAGGGACAATGGTATATCAACCATAAATAGCTCCATTCCATCAACTACCACATGACCTGCAATGCTTATGGTGTAATGTACAATGCCTCATCAAACAACCTAAGCTATGCCCATGACTCTCATATATGACACATGTGACATACCGGTGGATTGTGTGAGATGATTTTCCACAAGGCCATCTTACTAGCAATGATAGGTATGCCCTGGAACCATGGTTAATGACATCAATAAGAAACCCATAGACCATGGCAGAGAATGCATGTAACATTGCCCTGTCACAGGCTCAAATTATTGCTTATCATGTGTTTGGACTACTTAAGGTCTGTTCCAGCTCTCTAGATGTCTCTGAGGGTACACTGCAATATGACCCTTAAACATGTGATACATAGTTGTAGTTTATGCACTATTACACAACATTTGTTCTGCAAATACTTATAGCAATGGAGACACATTCAGGAGGAGGAAGTCCCAAACTCAACAGTGGAGGAGTTGCCTGATGAGGATCCCTTTAAGAAGCCAGACATAGTGAATGACCATGCAAGGTGGAGGCAGTCACAGAATGTCATTGTACTAGCTAAGCATTAGCTTCTGGTTCACAGCTATGGGCCAGATTTTACATAACATACAACAGTAATAATGGTGCATGCAGTAATACAACTAGGCTACGCTATACCACTACATAAGACAATGGCTACCGAGGAAACAGAGTACGGAGGACAGCGTGCAGTTGTCATCATATACATAGTTGTTGAGGGCTGGAGGAATAGGTGTCAACAACAGGCAGTGTGAGTCTGTGTGAGGGTTGTGGGCTAATACTGTGTGTGAGTGTATGCCCCATGTATGAGTGAATGTGAGGAGCTAGAAATACTGATCAGAGAAGGTGTGGTGTGAATGGGCTGAGATGGGTAGTGCCAATGGGCATCTGTGAGTGTGCATGGACAAAACTCCAGCAGAAGATGCAGAACTGTATTACAGTCTGGAAGATAGGTCTAAGGCATTCTCAGGAGATATATGCACTGACTGTGTACCCCTGTGCATGGGGACACCTTCCCGAGGGAAGGTCACAAGCATGATCATTGTTCCACTGTATTCGGCATTCATCAGACCTATCATTAAGTACAATGTCCCCTTTGCTATGCACTTAACCAGGCACATCTAACAATTGGAACATCTACAAAGGTTAAAAAAGTATAGGCTGCAAGTAACTCATCCTATGCAGACCACCTCAAGGTCCTATCCCTTTATTCTGTCTCCTGCAGGCTGTTGAGGAGAGATCTATGTCTGGCATACAAGGCATTGTCAGATTCCACTCTGATGGACCTCCTGCATGTTGCAAATCAAACAGCACCAGAATTGCCCAGTCTAAAGACTTAAACCTTGCCTGTGATATAAATAGGAAATGCTGGAGATACAGGTATGTATCCCAGAGACTACCTCTTCTCTGGAACAGGCTCCCCATCCATGTGAAGCAGAATTCATCCCTAACCAAATTTAAGTGTAACCTGGAACAAGTACATACGGAACAGGAACTTCATCCCTGGTTTGGTGCCTATGTCTCTGATGGACACTGGCAGCCTGTATATGGTTTATCTCCCTGGACTCTGCTTGTAAATGTTTCATCTCCCAAGCCCCTGCCTACACGTATCTAGGGTACCAGAACTTTTCTGAGATTAGTCTGTACGGCTAGGCTTAAAAACCCTTGTGGTTGTTAGCCTAGTGCATACCTATGACCCTATGAGCCACAACATTCACAGATTTTGGAATGCTCTGTGAGCAGGAATGGAATGATGTGCTACTGGTGGTCTCAGCATGAATACCCCATCTGCATCTGTGTCCACCATATCCCACATTGTCCCCAACAATGACTGGAAGTTAGGAAAAGGTGGGGTTACTGGGCCTAGACCACATCCACTTCCTCCAATCATTGGCTTCCCACCCAGAAGTGGAGGAGGGCCATCCACACGCAGGATGATGTCTGTAATAGGTGGCTGAACAGGGACATCTGCATTATATAGACTCCTTACACTAGCTTTCAATTATGCTACATAAGTGGATCAGGTCATCCTTCAAGTCATCATGTAAACCACATACAACCCTGACCAGCTCAACTATGACTACATTGGTCCCTGCTTACTCCTGTATAATGGCCCAGGAAATATGCTGAGTAGTGATCATAAAGCACTTAGATCAGAAGAGAGCATACCTTTGGCATTGCTGGCCACCAGTATGCTGACTCCTGCCACTCTTCTCATCCTGAATGTAGCTGGTGGCAACCAATGATAATTTTGCAACTGGAGAAAAAGACACTCCCTATGCTGAAATATTAGCCAGATCCTATTCTACTGCAGCATTCAGAGACCAAGAAGTGGACTGCACAGGCACAACAGCTGTGTCTGTGCAAGGGGGAGGGGATATTGCCATCACGTTATGAGTGTCTGCCACCACCACCGCCATTACCACCATGACCCTGAATTGTGCTGAAATGTGGCTGTCATCATTGTCAGGCCCATTCAGCTCCCAGACATTAGACATGCCTATATTCACAATGGAGGAATGTGACAATGCAGTGCCTGTGAAAACACATAAGTATACTCAAGTATATGACTGTACCCTTTATCAACACCCCCAGGTCTATGTAGGTAAATCTATATAAAAGAGTGTCATGCAAAATCTACAGTTAACATACATGGAGGTGAGTGACAGTGTACTTGTATTCCCAATGTGACTGCAACAACAAAGAAGCCACCAGTATCCTCTTCTTCAGCTGCATAATCATCCTTGTTAGTTGTATGAGTCAGGTAGGTTGTACAGATTGCCCCACATGTTAAGCTATACCTACCTTGGATATAAGCAACCAATATTCAAGGTACACTGTGCAGTTCTACTTCCTGGTCCAGTACTCCACCATAGACAACTGAGCAGGATGATCTTCCAGACTGAGATGACAGGACCTCTTCCATATCTGTTAATGGTGACACTGTAGGTGGATTCCCACCCATGGTCCTCAGCTCATGTACCAGGTAGGTTGCCTTGCTGTACGCATGTGCAGTCATGTTGGTGACCCTTCATTGAACCTGCTTATAAGTTCTATTTGGTCACTGACTCTACTAATTTGCTCTAAATGGTGACACAGTTGTAAAAGGCCTGCTCTAATCTAATGTTATGGAGCATCTGCTAACCAACATTGTTCACAGAGGGCCTCTGCCTGGGCCAACATGTTCCTCTGTCTTTTAATGTCAGGAATAACTACCTGAAATACCACAGAACTATATGTATAAGTTGGTGACATGTCATACATGGTACACCTGTACCTCAGCAACTTGTGGATGTGTCCAGTGGTCACATGGCCTCTGTTTTGTGTCTCCCTTGATGCAGCACAAGCCACCTGTATATTTGCTATCCTTTGTTGCAGCAGTTGGTACGTCATGGTATGTTTATAGGTGTTGCTTTAACATGTGACAGGAAGCTGCAATACCTTGCAAAGAAAACCATGCAGAAAGACAGGAATATCTGTTGCAGATCATGTGACAGGCCACAACAGCATGCATACTGCCTTTACCAAATTATGGATGGGTATAAGTGACTTTAAAAGCATCACATCAGTACCCTGAACTGAGAAAGTGCTACAGGCCTGACATTGTTGACCACCACTATGACAATGACAAACTCCATACTACAGTGTATCTGCCCAGCAGTGTACTCTACTGTTATATGACCCCTGATATTAGTGTGAGTGCAGCACAATAGTAGGCAGAGGCTTGCACTGAAACTCACATGATGCAATCCTCCAGTATTAGCCATATAATTCTTCCTACATAGGTATGAGTGGAGTGCTCCCCAACAATCCTAATCCAGACAAACAGCACCACTGTCCAGACATAGCAAGAGGCAGCCCATATATGCTACAGAAGCCTTATGATTATCCTCTCTTATAGGACTCCCTGAAGTAGGCAAGACATTTGTGCTTACTGTAAACCCCAGTGGAGCATTACCAGACCAGCAGACTTAGTCAGTGGTACTTTGGGCCCTCTTTCCCCCTCCACCTATAAATACACATACACTCTTCCCCACATCTGTATTCTATCAAAAGAGTTAAATCAAAAGTTACATGGACACTCCACTCAGTGAGGTCAGACCATAGAGGGCTGTGGACTACAAGATCCACTGCAATAACATGCTTTGCAGATAAAGGTTACAAATCCTCTTCGATGGGACAAAGTATAGCTAGTGTGTTACTATCCCCTCAGCAGACAAACCTTGGATACTCAAAGGCATTGCACAGAGTAATGTCCACTGGGCAGCTGTAGCCCTCCCTTAGATTATGCAAAAACACAGAGGACAGCATATTTCAGTTACACAGTATCACACAGAACACTTCACATATCAAGCAAGTAATGATGCCCAACAAGGTATGTGCTATCAGAGAAATAATGCTCACCCTGGGGTGATGTGAGGCCCAGTGATGGAAGCTAAGGCCCACTACACCCCTGGAAGGGTATTATTTCCTCAATAACACACTCTGGAGGGCATTATTGCACTTAGAGAATGGGCTTTCTGTTAAATTGTTTTACATTTTCTCTTGTTTTTCATTTTGCTACTATGCACCTTTTTTATATTTTTTATGTAAACTAGTTCTCCGACTTAATGTTTCAAACTTGCTGTAGCATACATAATTGCTGGTGGAGGAAATATTTTACTTCCAAAATATATGTCATATAAATATTCAATGTGTACACAAACTTACACACATATTCAGAAGCAATGAAAGACAGACTCACGCACACATACATATAGAAACACACATTTGGAAGCACAAGATAGACTCACACGTATATACATAGAAACACGCACACGTGCACGCATGCATACAAGCACACACATACACACCCAGCAGTTACAGCCAGTTTGTTTTAATACACCTCAGATGTTCATTGAGAGCAAATGAATAAAAAAAAACAGAATGCAAGGCATTATAACTATCCCCTCCCACACCTACTGTACTAGTTATGTGATGGCATTATAACTATCCCCACCCACACCTACTGTACTAGTTATGTGATGCCATTATAACTATCCCCTCCCACACCTACTGTGCTAGTTATGTGAGCTAGTTATGTGATATGGTGCTGCTGTGTCACTCCTAAAAAGACTGATTTGCTGCAAGTCACTGTGGATTAAAGTCAGTTAATAATGGCAGGCATTAGAGTTACACAATTCTTATTCTTAAACAAATGCTTGCTGTTAGACTGCCAGTTGCATTTGGAAGATGTTACCATGTGCTTTTCTGTCTTTTGTTGAAAGACTGCTTTGCAGGTAAATCACTGAGGATTGAAAGTAAAGTTAGTTATTAACGCCAGATATTAGAGTTTCATATTTCAAAAATGAATGCATGCTGATGGGCTGCCTGTTGCAGTTGGAAGATGCTACAACGAGCTGTGCCTGACTTACACTGTGTGTGTGTCTCTCTTTCTCTCTCTTTCTTTCTCTCTCTCTCTCTCTCACTCTCTCTCCCTCTCTCAATTATAAGCACAGATGTATACACACACACACGCGCGCACACACACACACATATATATATATACACACACTTTTTTCTTTATTTATTTCATTTTTTATTCTATGCTTGCTAAACAGCAAAGATCTGTTTATCAAGCATAAAAAATGGTGTTCGTTTACATTTTTGACTGTTCAAGCTTAGCTGCCATGAAGGGGCTGACATTTTCCAGTGGGCATTACCTGAAAATGAACACCCTGCTGGAGAATATTTGTTCTACAATCAGGGTTTGATGTAGAGTTTGCCCATTCTCTAAAAGTAAGTGTGAGACACACAGTCCTCATTACTACAACACATAAGAAAACTTCCTGTGTGGCAATTGAATGTGTACATAAAATCACCTGCATGTCATACCATGTAAGAAGTCCCTGCTCCTGTCCATGTTATCATAGACAGAATTCACTTGTTGCCAACTTCACCTAGTACCTTAACTACTCTACCCCAACACAGCTTTAGGAATTCAACAAACAACATGCACCTACAACCCATGTACAAAACACTAAAAAATGTGCAAAGCACCACTCCCTCAATCACTTCCATCACAATAATTGTATGTAAATGTATTTATTTACTGATTGATTGATTGACATTTGGTAATCAGAAAAGTCCACTGGATCAGAGGCCCATTTTCAGTGGAGGTACGGGGATAAAAGCTTCAAAGAATGATTACAAGACATGATGTCACATCACACGAGCAAGTATATACAGAGTGTAAAAGGAAACCTCATTTACAGTTATAAACATGCATCATACAGTTACAAGTAAACATCAAATCAGAAAGCATTTACAGAGTTTCCAGACAGTTACAATACAGCTATGATAAGCATTTAAAGGAATGAATTAACAACATTCATATCTCTTGATTATGATTTCTTTTTTTTCCCTTACGGCTGCTTATTAGTAAACACGTTAATCTATAAGGCTGCTAGATCTTCTGGTCTTCAGACATGTAAAGTCCCTACACAGCTTGCTCTGAAATAAACTTCCACAGCATGATAAGCAAACTAATGGATATAGCAGCTTTTATTATACAATTTCAATGTTTCTAGAGTGGTTATTATGCTAATGAGCCTATTTAGAACAAACATCTTTTAACTGCACTTTTTCACAAAATGAACTTAACCAGATCCTGCTCTATGAGGCTTGTTCAACACTGTGAACTCACATGAGTACCTGCAAAGTGCAATGCACATGTGTGTTTGGGTCAATGTCCCCTGAGAAGATGTGAGAAAAACTATTATATAATTATGGCCTGTAGTGTCTAAAGTGTAGACATGGAAATGTGTAGCTACTGTGCTGCTGTTATACTTACTACGTGGCACAATTCAAACCCTATCTCCTCCTGGCACATCATGCATATTAATGCCGCATCATAGATACCTAGAGTAGTAGAAAGTAAGATGGGAGAAGAGCAGTTTGGATTCAGATTAGGATGCAATACAACTGACCAATGTTTGCAGTGAGACAGATAGTTGAGAAGAAGCTAGAGATGAGGAAAGAGTCCAATTTGGCTAGAGTTGGATAACGCATGAGACAAGGTCCCAAGAAAGCTGATATGGGCAGTACTACGGTGGTTCAAAGTCCCAGAAACATTAGTAGAATTAGTGTGAAATATGAACAAGTACCCAATGACTCAAATATGAACAGTATTCTGTCTCACAGAGAGGCTCCCAGTGGGAGTGGGTGTTCACCAGGGTTCAGCTCTGTGCCCACTGCTGTTCATACTTGTGATGGACTACATTAGCAAAAAGGTTGGAGGGAACAGACCAGCAAAGCTGCTGTATGTAGATGATGTGGTATTACAAGTAGACTGAGCAAGAGCATCAGCATAGGATAGGGGAATGGAATGCAAAACTGTAGGCACATAGGATGAAACTAAGTACAAATAAGACTGTAGCAGATTAAGGACAACAATTGCCTGTATCAGAAAAGGATGGAGCATCTCTCCAGATGTAGGGGTGAGTATGATTACTGTTATCATATAGGTAAGTTCTTTATGTCATAGCACCATTGTATTACCCATTGCTATATCTGTGTAACAGTCACTGTAGCACCCACGTCTCTCTTTCTGTCTGCCTGTCTCTCCCTCTCTATACACACACACACACACACACACACACATATATATATATATATATATATATATATATATATATATATATATATATCCTAGCATGATACCCCATATGCAGGCAGGATGTACTCAGGGAATCCATGCATTCCCCATTTGCAGACATAAGCCTAGCACATCATGCCCATACTTGATACCCACTACCACATGGTGACAGACATGCAGAGCTGTTGACCAACAACCATGCTGTGGGCATTACCACAAAATGGCATTCAGGATACATAACTCATCATACTGGCTTTGCATTACCCTACTGAATGCCCAGACATGTGCTACCTCTACCTAGCATACCCATGATATTCATGAATTACAACTTCCCTGGCCATAGTGCTTATCAGCTTACATCACAGTGGTTGCCCACTATATTCTGACAGCTGCCTGTTACCACCATCACCTTCTCTGCCTTTGGTATGACACACTGGCACAGTAGCTGTACTGGTCTGCATAGTTAGTAACACTGTCATAGTCCACAGGTCCTTTCTTTGTCCCTGGCACATATGGCATACGCAGACTGATATACTGAGGCACATACATCACATGGCCTCTTATGGTCACTATTATTCTACTGGCAATAGAGTTACAACTCCACTCAAAGCCAGCTAGTACTAAGATACTGCACCTTTGTACGCACATCTTCCAACAGGAATATATGACATTCTACACCTAGTTATCATTATGGTCCCTGGTGTACCAGTGTACTTAGTAGCTGTCTACATGTATGTACTTGTAAGGCTGATAATCAGAAACAGAGGTGATGGTAATGTGTTTTTCTCTCTCTCTCTCTCTTCCTTTCTTTGCCATTGTCATTCTTTTTAGTTTATTTTGTTTACTTTTGTCCATGTTACTGATTTACACAATGTCACTCACTGCTGTGCTTCTGGGGTGGCAGTCATCCCTGCTCTATTATTCTGCCCTGTTTTTTCTACCAGCTCACCATCTGCATTCAGGCCTCCCTTTCTACCTAAGACAGTGTGAAATAAAGCTGGGACCCCACACTATTCCCAATCATGGTGTTATGGTATTCCCTTCATTGAGTGTTATCTCCCTCCCTCCCACCTCTGTAGTTCAGTCCTTCTAATCACCTCTTGTTTTCCCTCTGTTATTATGTGTGCTTATCCATTGTCACCTCCCCCCTTTGTGTCAGCACCTGCCCTCTTGGTCTTTATTGGTATGTTATGCTTGTTCTGGTGCCTTTGCTTCCATACCTATACCCTTACTTCTTATACATCCTTCCCCCTCTCTCTCTCCCCACTCAAATACTTTCCCTTTCTGTGTCCATCTGTACATTCTTCTGTTTGCTATTCCCCTTTCTGACCTTCTCATACTGCCATATGAATAAATCTGGTAGAGCCTTTGTTGGGAGCCACATATTATGGTTGTCAGCATGTCATGAGCTGCTCTTGTGCATGTAGATATTCACATGCATAAAGCATGCCTGCTACTGCTGACAAGAATTATCTATCCACACCTGCAGTGCATTTCACTATTCATAAGTGCTGTCATTTACAAGAGCGGATCTCTTAATTAGTAGTAGGGGTGCTAAATACCTCCTTAATTGATAATTATCTTTGAGTCACATTACACTCCTCGACGTCACAGTAGTAACCCTTACATGGCTGGATTGGGCAGGTTTCTAAATTCAAAGGATTATTTGTAAAATGTATTACACACTTTCAATATAGATTTAACAAGCTGTTTATTATTCCAGTCTTAAATGAGCAGCATGCCTGATTCCTACAATTTATACAACTTCATTTGAAATATACTCATGCATTATCATTGCTTACTCAATTCCCATAAATATCTGAACAATATGTTTTTGAGGTACAATCTAATAACATTATATTTCTTGTAAGGAGTCTTGAAAAACCTTAATATGCAACTGAAAATAAAGAATCCGCTGTAATCACAAGGTTACATACCAAAAGCAGTGCAGGTTTTCTCCAGGTTGTTAAACCAATTATTCCTGACAGGATTACCTGTAATGACCAACAGACAAAACCAGTTTAGAAAATCTACTGGCATCTGATTGACTACTACATATTTTGCCCTACTTTATTTATTTTTTAGTAGCTGCTCAGGAAATAAAACATACTAGCAGTTATTTTCCTTATTATGTTTTAATATGTCTCATGACGTATGCAATCCTAATCAGATTCAATTGTTCATCAGTGACAGATATGGCCATTACTGTTTTAAAAAAAAAAAAACAAGCAAATTAAGCATCATTTCTTAATACTCACCTAACATACATGCATAAATAAGAAACAGATAAAATTATATATATATATATATATATATATATATATATATATATATATTTTTTTTTTTTTTTTTACAGGTAGTAACAGTTCATCCCTTTCCATTTTCTTTTGATCAGGCAGTTAAATGGCTGAGTCTGAGACAGGTCTTTGTTCTCAGAATGAATAACGTATGCATGCTATACATCTTTAATGAATAGTCTCTAGCCTGAATTCAGGTAAGCAGAAATATAATGCTACTCAGCAAAACAGTAGCAATACATTACTTTATCTCATAAGCACAGAGAAAACTGATACATAGGCAAAACAGAATCAAAACTGATCAAATAAGTATTTGACTTGAATTTTGCAGTCATATATATGTTTTGCTGCCATCAAACTTACTGCCTTCACTACCCCAGTCTTCTCTTAAAACACATAATGATGTGCAGAGGGGTCTATGATAACAATATGATACTAAATTACTGCATACTACCATTTGCGAACAACCAGTCATCTTTTTAACATTTATTTCCAGCTGGAGAACTGTTTATTGTAACACAATCTGTGCAGTAGTTTCTGAGTAATAGATTAATAGTTTTATACAGTACAGTTTCTAAACAAAATAACATTATCCAGGATTATTGAAAAATAATACACAATGAAGGGCTAAAAAGCCCTCCTTCTCTTGTAAGAGGCCTTATCACATCTTTTACTGGTCTGCAATATACCAATACAGCTCATCTTGCTGGGTATTGCTGCTTGCTTTATGAGTGGGCTTAGTCTGCACTGGTGGTATTGAAGAATAAATCCATTACTATGGCCAAGGTGACCCAAGTTTGATTACAAGATTGGTGTTTGACTGAGCTGTATACCTCTCAAGTGTACCTCATTACGAGGAACATACCTCATTTGGGGTCTTAAAAAGTTCATGTTCCTCGAAGTTCCACACTGAAATGGTCTGACACACATTCTGTGTTAGGAATTTTTTAACTGACATCCATGGTAAATAGAAATTAATCATGTTAATTCATTAAAATATCTTTTTAATAAGTAAAAACAGCATATTTTAACCATCCTATTACCTTTTTATTTGAAGTTGTTAGTAAGCTGTTAGTATGTGTTTCACATTTTGCACATTTGTTCCACATTATGAGGGCAGGTGTTCCTCTTTTTGGGGATGGAAGGTTGAGAGCTATGCTGAGCTGTAAGGAGGATGGACATACCCATGAAGGGTAGAAACCTGTACCCTGTGACTGATCCCTATTGGAGGCCAAGGAAACCCAGGAGGGCTCTGCCTTCAAGGAGTATGGTTGTGTCTGACACATAGCTGAGGCAGGATAATATTTATTTATTTATTTAACATTTGTTGAGTGGGTTAGTCCGACTTAGTAGATGCCCTTTTTCAGTGGAGACCCAAGGAGAAAAACTCCTACATGCAAAGTATAAACATTAACAACACAATAAATACAAGATATTAACAATCAGGATAACAGCATTCATAGGTTCGCAGGTTCATAGGTAGGTACTAGGCTATCTGCCCGAGGGCATTTATAAGTCTAGCCAGAGTGTGTCGGCTTTCACCGCCCCATTGATTAAGTAACTGAACGTCTTTCAAGCAGAGCCAATAAAGTGATCCCAGGGGTGTACTATCTGTTACCCAGCCACTCGTCAAGGCTTCTCTTGAAGAGTGTTAGTGAGGGGCTCTGCCTAATGTAGTTAGGAATTTTGTTCCAAAGCATGGGGAGTCTGTGACAGGAATCTATCCCTCCAGCATGTTCTATTTATTGTTGTGGCGAGGTTTAGCTCACTAGAGCACGTGGCTCGCAGTGACTTGGATTTCTTTAGGTGGAGCATGTCCATCAATTCTGAGTTGGACATGGCTTTGTAAGTCAGGCAGAGATCACCTCTGAGTAAGCGATATGCCACTGAGTACAGCCAGAGTTTTTTCAGTCGGGCTGCATAAGACATATGTTTGAGGCCAGTAATCCTCTTGGTGAGGTACTTTTGTGGTCTTTCAAGCTGTTGAAAGTGTTTTGTGAGGTACATCCCAAATGGGGCATTGTACTTTATGATGGGTCTGATGAGTGAAGAGTAGAGGGGCACTATAACCTCTTTATTTCTAGATGCGAACCCCTTAGTAATTAGATGGGCCACATAGAAGGATTTCCTAACTACTTTGGCAATATGATTGTCAAAGGAGAAATTACTATCTACCTGGGTCCCCAGATCTCATATTACCTCTTCTGTATTAAGGGGGCTGCCGCCTATGTGGTAATTCATGGGTGTTTTGTTTTTCCAAAATGGGATGACTATGCATTTTTGGCATTTAGCTTGAGGCCATGACTTTGACACCAGGTGTCTGTCTCAGTAAGGCCTTTTTTGAGGATGTCCGTGTCAGCCAGAGAGTCAATTATGGCTCCCAGTTTGCAGTCATCGGTGAACTTGGTTAGCCATAGTCCTCCTGTGTTTGCCTGTACTTCTGAGAAATATATGCCGAACAGTAGGGGTCCCAGAACTGAGCCTTATGGGACACCACTTGTGACTGGTTTAGAGTCAGACCTGGAGCCCGCTATTCTTACCATGTGAGTTCTGTCTGTAAGCCAGTTGGCAACCCATCTTGTGATGTAGGGGGTTTATGTTCAGGCTGGTGAGTTTTTCTATAATACCCGAGTGAGGAATGGTGTTGAACGCCTTGGCGAGATCAAGGTAGGCTGTGTGAACCACCTTTCCCTCATCTATGGCTTTGGTAACTGTCTCAAAGAAGTCAACCAGGTTTAGTAGGCATGATTTGCCCTTAACAAAGCTGAACTGGGTCAGGTCAAGTGTTTGGAGGTTCCCAGTGTCTTTGTTAATGAGTTCCATGATGATGCTCTCCATAGCCTTGCAGACCAGGCTAGTCAGGCTTATGGGGCAATAGTTACCAGGGTCAGTTGTGGCCCCTCCTTTGTGGAGTGGAATAACCATTGCTGTGTGCCATTCTATGGGCACGTAGCCTGTGGAGAGGTTGAGGTTGAACAGCGTGTTTAGGTGGGGGGTTAGTTCATTCTGTAGTTCATGCAAGATGCAGCCTGGGACACCATTTGGCCCCATTAATGCTGTGTTTTTGGCTTTTGAAAGGGCTGTTTTCACCTGTGCTTCTGTTTTTCTGGGACACTATACTTTTCCGGTATTGTTGTGGGCCCTTTTGAAGGTGAGATGGAAGTGAAGTTTGCACTGAATCTATCTGCCAGTATGTTGGCAATATCAGTAGGTTCAGTATATTTTGTGCTATTTTGCACTAGTTCAGTGCATATCTGCGAGTTGCCACTTAGATACTTAACATAGCTAAAGTAGGCTTTGTGGTTATCTTTTGAATCCTTGGCTATTTTTCTTTCGAAGTTAGCCTTGGATGATTTTATGAGGGACCTTAGTTTCTTACTGATACTGAACAGGGATGTCTTTCCTTCTTGGGATTTGCTTTTTTTCTGAACTAGTTTCCTCCTTTTGTTGTATAACCTGTTTATGGCAGGGGTCCACCAGACTGGTTTCCTTCTCTTAGGGGAGTGAGTCTTGGTTTTGCTAGGGATGGCACGATCCATACATCCTTGTAGGTGCTCACAGAGTGCAATTGTAAAGGATTCTGCATCTTGGGCAGTGTTATCCTTTAGCATGGGGGCTGTGAAACTTACCACCTCTGCCTTAAGTAAGGTGAAGTTTGCTTTAGAAAAGTTTTTCACTGTGGTTTCCTTGGCTGGGGGTGGTGGTGGGGTGTGGACATCCAGGGTGATTAGTTTATGGTCTGCTCTAACCAGTGATGGGTTGACCTCCGGTACGGAGCACCTGTCACCCATGTTGGTGATGACCAGGTCCAATATGTTGTGGCCTCTGGTAGGGGAGTTTACCAGCTGATCCAGGGCATTTGAGTTGATAAATTCCAGGAAGCGCTGAGCCTGGGAGTTTGTACTCAAGTAGTTTTCTCAGTTAATGGTAGGGTAATTAAAATCTCCCAAGATCAGGGTGTTCGGTAGGACCTTCATGTTTTCCAGTGTCTCTAGAAAGGCGGAGTGGTGGTCCTGGGTCATGGAGGGTGATCTGTAGCAGGCCACAATTTGCATTGCAGATTTGCCCGATGTTAGTTGCACATGGATGATCTCAGAGGTATCATGTTGCGCCACTAACCTGGAGGTGTGGGTATCCTTTTTGAATATGGATACACCCCCTCCTTTTGTGTTTTGGTCCGTGTTCTGTGGCTGAAATGTGTGGTATGAGTTGTAGCCCAGTAGTGCTGGAGTGCTCTCTGGAGCCTTGAACCAGGTTTCAGTTACTGCACAGATGTCGACGTTCTCCATACTTAGGAGTGCTTCGAGCGCATGCATTTTGAGATTTAAACTCCTGGCATTGAGTAGCATAACCCTCAATATTTTACTTGTGTTGTTTATGGAGGTGGGTTTAAATTTTGAGCCTTGCCTAAAAAAGGCACTATGGGGGCAGCAAGAGCCTTGGCCAGTATTCGAAAGCCAAGGGGTGACAGGTGCAAGCCATCACTTGTGAAGCAATGCAGCTTGTCGAGCATGTCATCCCAGGCTGACAGACACTGGATCCCCTTTGAATGACACCAGAGGCTTAGCCAATTGTTGAAATTGATCATTTTTTCTTTATACTGAGGTATCATTCTTGGTGAGGGCAGGATGCTACTCAGGTTCAGGGTCATACCCGCCTGGGCTACATGATCAGAGAGCTCTTCCATGTCTCTTTCCATGTAGTCCAGGGAGGTATGGCTCAGGTCATTCACACCAATATGAACAATGACAGAGCCATATTTGTACTTGTTCTGGAGTGACCTGAGTGTTTGTGTTATGTGGCGGATTCTGGCTCCCGACAGGCAGCTAACAGTAACCTTCTCCTTGGCTTCCTTCCAACACTATTGAGTCACCTATTACTAGTGTGTTAGGTATGTTATTTTACCTTAAGGGCTGTGATTGTGTGGCACATTGATTTTGTGTTTTATGTGTTGTCTGGTTTGTGATAGGAGGTGCAGGTTTTGTGGGTGTCTGCTTTGGAGCTCTCTGATGCTTTTGCAGGTTTTTATTTAGAGCCCCCGAGTATGATTTTGTGTATTTATGTGTATTTGTTGCCAGTGCTGGTTTAGTAGGTCTATGTGAGCCTGGAGGTGTGGTGCAAGTGTTAACCTTCTTCTCATGACTGTCTGTTCCAGTCTTGGGTGGAGATACCTTAGCCTCCAGTTTGGCTGTATAATTGCATCTCTCACATATGTTAGTGTTTTGTGGTAGGAGGAAAGGGCTGTCTGTGTACATGAGGCAGTTGTAACATTGCCTCAGGATACCCAGATTCACCAGCTGGACTGGAGAGTACATCTGAAGTTGCCCTTTGGTCATGCCTGAATAGTAGGGTGAGCTGCTTAGTCGCTTGGTTGGTGAGGGGTGGAAAAAGAGCCTTGCCCTGCTGGGCAGTCAAGTGTCGGGGTATAGTTTTGCTTGCTATTAGGTCTGAGCAAGTGCTGGACTGTAGGATGCTTTTTGAATGCCTAGGTTGAGAGTTAAACTAGTTTCAAGTAAAAAACTGAAGAGGAGACTTAGTGGATCCAGGAATAATTTAACCCTAGCTAATGCACAAAACCATGCAACGCATTTTTTAAACTACTAACTTCTGGGCTGGAATCACTCCTCCAGGGACAGATGGCTGCTCAAAGTTCCCTTCTCTCACAGGTGAACAGAGAAACTTCCCTCTATCCAAGTAAGGTATGGGCAACTCAGAAACTTGTAACACAGCCCTGAATTCAGCACTAGCCTGAAAACTGGACTATACTAGCTTAGAAAGGCGGGAAACAATAGATTTATTTATTTATTTATTTTTAAAAGATAAGGCAAAAACAGTAAAAAGTACACTTAAAACAGTTTTAAACGACTACAAGCAATCAGCAAAGGCAATCGCACTTTAGTGTGTAGCCTACAACAGTTAATCAATTTATTTAAACAAAAAACAACTTTTTAAAAGTGCAGGCAGTCAAATAAGCACAATATGTGAAAAAACAAGCTTTTAAATCACAATAAGTGCTGGAAAATCAGCGTTTATGTGGAAAACAGTTAAGTACAGCAAGAAAATACAGAAAACTGATACTCAATCACTCCAAAGTCTCTCTTTTAAGCTAGAAGGCTTATATCAGTTTAAGGCTTTCTAGTGCTTTCCAGTAGGTTAGTTACAGGAAAGATGGGAAACAAGTGCAGATGTGGTCTTTTAAACCAGAAAGTTGAAAGAGATGGACAACTTCCCGAATGGTCAATAAACTACAATTCCTGAGCCAAGAACCACTCCTGTTGTGGTAATCAGGCTACCTAGTACTTACCAATCCCACTGATAAGCTAGAAGGCTGCACTCCAACACAAAGGCTTGGTGGGCTCAGAAGCTTACAAACAGTCCTGGATACAGCAAATTTGTACCTGGACTAGACTAGTTATGAGAAAGGTGGGGATCAAGCACAAACACGGGCTTTAAACCAGAAAGTTGAGAGAGATGGAAAAAACTGACCTAACGGCCAATAAACTACAATATCTGGGCCAGAACCACTCCTCTTGTGGTTTCTAGGCTACCTAGTGCTTACCATTCCCACTGATAAGCTAGAAGGCTTCCCTCCAACACAGAAAGGCTTGAGGGGCTCAGAAGCTTACCAACAGTCCTGGATACAGCAACTCTGTATCTGGACTACACTAGTAACAGGAAAGGTGGGAAACAAGTGCAAGTGCAGCTTTTATACCAGAAAGTTGAAAGATGGGAAAAACTGCCCAAACGGCCAGTAGCTACAATTTCTGGGCCAGGAATCACTCCTCTTGTGTTAGATAGGCTACCTAATACTTATCACTCCCACTGATAAGCTAGAAGGCTTCCCTCCAACACAGAAAGGCTTGGGGGGCTCAGAAGCTTACAAAGAGTCCTGGATACAGCAAATGTGTACCTGGACTAGACTAGTTACAGAAAAGGTGGGGAACAAGCGCAAACATAGGCTTTTAAGCCAGCAAGTTGAAAGAGATAGAAAACTGCCTAAACGGCCAATAAACTACAATTTATGGGCCAAAACCCACTCTTCCCATGGTAGATAGGCTACCTGATGCTTACCACTTCCACTGATAAGCTAGAAGGCTTCCCTCCAACACAGAAAGCCTTGGGGGGCTCAGGAGCTTACAAACAGTCCTGGATACAGCAAGTCTGTATCTGGACTAGATAAGTTACAGGAAAGGCAGGAAACAAGCTAGGATTTTTTTTTTTTACAGAAAAGCAGCTAAAACAGCAGTAAATACAATTCAAATGCAGTGCAGGCTAGCACACGTATATCAATATTACGGCAAATATAGTTTAATTAAATGCAATTAAATTAACAAATGACTAAAAAACAAGTGCAGAAGGCATTACATTAGAACAACAAGCAGTAATAAGTGCAGAGTAAGAACAACTGAACAGATAACAGCCCGCAGAACAGCAACTAAGCCAGTTACAGTAAGAGCAGCTGAATATATATATATATATATATATATATATATATATATATATATATATATATATATATTTTTTTTTTTTTTTTTTTTTTTGAGGGAGGGAACACAGCAGGATTAAGAGGCTACATGGATTGTCATTCTCAAATTTTCTCTTTGTACACAGTAGGAGTGCCTGAAATCAAAATATGATCTCACTGCACTCAGTTGACTGAGCAAATGAGATAGGCCCAGAAGGAGTATCCAAATACAAACTTACTAGAGGGGCGGGCAGTTTCAAAGCCACCAAGATTAACACCAAGACAAGAACAGGGAGGGTGAGTGGGAGAAACAGTGGAGACACAAGAGACAGAAACAGAAACAATACAGCACCACTATAAATAATAGGCAAGTGTATAAATACAACACAGTGCAAGTTAAAGTGGCAAAATGTGTACTTATCAGTTTGAAATAGATTCCAACTCTGCACAGCAAGTCTATCAGCTTTCCAACAGTTCACTGAAATGCAATCTCATAGTTTTCTGCTTTACAAGATTACAGACGATAAACATATAATATAATATAATATAACAGTGATGACAATGCAGTTTCATCATAATATGCCAAGAGGCCCATTGCATGTACTTTCTTGGGAAGTAAATGGTACATGGAGTGGGTGGGAACTTAGGGAGTAAATAAAAAGTACTCCTCGACAGCAGTGTCACTTGGTCCTTGGGTGATCTCCTCACTGGCCTCAAACATGGGTTAGAGATTTTCTGGTGGAGGCTAGTCAGGTTTGGTAGTGCCAATAATTGAGGAGAGCCCCCCTCCCCAAGAGCAGCTGAGCTAATAGTCAGCTGTGAAGAGCAGAAAATGGCCCCCACCAAAAAAAGTTGAGCTTGGAGATTCAGTGAATCCAAATGGATTTGTGACATTCCAAATGTACAGGGAAAGCCCAATAAAAAGAAGTGTACCAGTTTATGGAACAAAATCTATGTGCTTTGAATGAAATCTTTTACTGCAGTGATTATTTCCTTTCAGCTTGCTAACTGTGGTTCTAAAAAGCCATGATTAGTGACTGGGTAAAATAAATGAAAGCAGAACCGACACAAGTAACTGCAGCAGCAACAACACTTACAAGTGTGAGTGTGTGTGTGTGTGTGTGTGTGTGTGTGTGTGTGTGTGTGTGTGTGTGTGTGTGTGTGTGTGCGCATGTTTTTGTATATGTGTGCTTGTTTCAAGAGTATAAGTATGACATGCACAAACAATCCCAAAATAAAGCAATTGTAATTCATTAGTTTGTGTTGGTAAATCCTTCCTGACTCAGAAATGATAATAGTAGCTGTTTGTCTCCACTGAAGTAATATACCACATTACAGCTAATATTTTTAAAAGACAATTATTTAGCATATACCAAAGGTTTAATCACTGGAAACCAGTCAAATGTTTAAGGAAGAAAACTGATTAAAACAGACAAATTACATTCACTGATTAACTCAAGCTAGTAGACATGTCCAATAGTAATATTTCCTGGCATTCAGTCCACACAGATCACATGCATATCTTAAGTCTGCCAATAGCTACAAACCTATAGGGTAAAAATTAATAATGTGTTTACTATATTATGTATTATTCAACTGAATTAAATAAACGTGAAACCATTTATATTAAATTTAAGATGTCTACATTTCTAATTATGCAATTTGGAAGAAAAAAACACAATCACGGTCTTTCTTTATGGGAAAGGCTCCTCAGCAGTTTATCAACAAAATTATAGACATAAGAAGAATTCTGGATGATAATTAAAAACTTAACTCTATGATTCTTTGGCTAAGTAAACATTGTCTCATGTCCTTGTCTAGATTTTACGACTGATCGATAAAAGGATCCCATTATTATAGTATCCTGTTTAAATTATTGCTTAGGCCTCAGTTCAATGCTCAGCTGTATGGTTTTGTTCTCTAAACGTATTAAAGATTCAAGCAGTAAATCATTACAGCAGTATAACAGTGAAGCGAGGCTTGAACTCTTGATCAGGCGTGTGGTGTTACAAAGGCTGTTGTGTGGGATCATGATATAATACTTTAACCAGTGTGTAAATTCCCTTCTGTTTGACCAGCTAATATTACAGATCGGTTTACTATTAAAATTTCGAAACAAACTCCGTCGACTGTACTATTGTCGAACACGGAAGTTCGAAAACGGTAATATCGATGACAAAAAAACAACCTAGGAACGGGTTTTAACATGGGTCGAGATAGGTGTTCAGTGTTATTCCAAACTACAAACATCTCCCCTATCTTGACCCATGTTAAAACCCGTTCCTAGGTTTTTTTTTGTCATCGATATTACCGTTTTCAAACTTCTGTGTTCGACAATAGTACAATTGACGGAGTTCATTTCAAAATTTTAATAGTAAACCTTACAGATCAGCATGTAATACTCCACCAAAGTGTTTTCATCTCATAGTTTAAATAAAAAATGGTGATAAGTTTGGTACTTAGCTTTGGTTAGACTTTAGAAAGGACTGTTGTGGTACATCAGGAGTTACAAAACTACATGCCAGGTTAAAGCAGAGAAACTTAACTGGGAAAACACATGGAATGGCCTAACTACAGGATAAGTTTTGTGGCTTCTCATATTCTGGGGAGTGCCAGTACCTACAGATATGAATGCAGGAATCTATGTCTGTGCTTTTGCCCAATAGAAACCTCTAGCAGCTAACCCACTCTTTGGCTGTGCACCCTATCATATACTTTCATCAGCTACTAATACTATGCTGGCAGAAAACATATAAAAAGCAGTGTAGAGCTGATGGCAAGAGAGCAGTAATGCATAACTCAGAATAATGTGTTAGTATCTGTGAAACCATTTACCTATAGGTAGAGCAGGGAATGTTCCCTTTAAGTTTCATAGATGTACAAGACACTCAGATCAGAACTTTGAATTCAAAGTACTGCAAGACATTTTTTTCTTCTGATTTCTGTACCTTGAAAACACATTTTCCTGACCAAAATAATAGATAACATGGCCATTATGAGTCAGTTTTGCAACTATAGCATTGATTAATGATCATGTGTCTGAATTTCTGCATACTACTCAAATAATCATGAATAATATGTTCATATCCATACAAGGGCATGCAATGCTCTTGATTTAGTCCTTAGTAATAAAAGGGATCTGGTGAGTAAAGTCATTGCAGCTGAGCCAGCAGATCCATCTGAAAATTGTGCAATCATATTTACAACCATTCCCTTAACATTGCC
The DNA here is from genome assembly GCF_019279795.1 of Protopterus annectens. Lineage (NCBI taxonomy): Eukaryota > Metazoa > Chordata > Ceratodontiformes > Protopteridae > Protopterus > Protopterus annectens. The sequence goes on along the minus strand of NC_056730.1, from coordinate 1,119,899,750 downwards.
TCCATCCATGGCTAAAGTACCTGAGTATGAGAATGCCAACTTAGATTTGACTGAGAAGCGTCCTTAGTTCCATCACGATTAGTCATGGGATTTACAACCATTCCCTTAACATTGCTTCCCTCCATGGCTAAAGTACCTGAGTATGAGACTGCCGACTTAGACTGGCGTGAGAAGCATCCTTAGTTCCATCACAATTAGTCATGGGCTACATCAAAATGTATGTGTTACAGACTTAAATATGGATATAAAGATATAACTGGAGGTGTTTAACAAACTTCCATTATATAAACATAAACATATTTTAATATGACGTAGCAAATTAAAGATGTCTAATAATTCTGGAAATCTTATGAATCCACCTGAACTAGTAGGCTTGGTAATAAGAAATCATTATTTCAGTATGTGAAGTCAGTTGAAATCTATATATTCCTTGTGAGTGGTACACAATGATAAATATACTGACTTCCATGAAAAATGGCTAACACCATAAGTGCATTTTTTTATTGCAAAAGCCTCCGAAGAAGTAATTTCACTACATGCTTAGTAATTTCTGCTAAGAGTTTATGCCAAAAAATAATTAATACAAATATTTCAATCAGGTGAAATTGTCTTGCATTACAGGTTCAAACTAGCTTTGAGGAAAATAATATATACAATCAATGACATATTAGTTAGTCCACTGGAAAAAAACAAATATTTTAGTCAGTTATTTGAAAAAGATACATATCCAGATGACTAGAAGAATCATTTGTTATATCATTACTCAAGGTAGAAAATAAATTAATTGGCAAAGAATTGCAAACCTATTAGCCTGTATTCCATTCTGGAAAAATATTTAAACACTGTATAGCACTTAAGAAAGGGCCAAAATATTCTGAATTAATGGATGTTTCTCATTGTGGATATGGACGGGGTGGAGCTAAACAAACCAGCAAGATTGACTTTTATGACCAAACAGCCATGGTCCTGGATCACAGTGCATCTACTACTGTTGTAGCTTAATTTGATTTAACTAGTGTATCTATCCTCATGCCAAAACAACAGGAAAGTCGATAGTCTGATTTTGTGCAACTTCAACACAAGCATGGTTAAATAAATAAACTGACTGCAGGGAAAGCAAGCAAGTCCACAAGTATTTGATTTTCATCAGAGTGGTCCCATCTTTACAGAGGAGTTCCAAAAGATCCATACTAGGGGCCAGTTTTGTTCATTTTTTTTTGTTCTCAGTGTTTCTCATATCATATAAATGGGTGGTTAGTAAATATGCAGACGAATGTATGAAAGATACATTTGATACTTTATGAAATGAAATATCAGAGAGAAATGAAAATTTGCTAAATATTAATTATTTGGCACCAATAAATCAATAATGACTTATTGATGACAAATACAAGATGTTAAAGAAAGCTTGGAGTATACTTGACCCAGCAAACAGAAATATCCAAAAGATTTCAAAGCCCAAATTTAGAAGTCTTAGCTTTAATGACAAACCAATATAACTGAAACTGACTGGTTAATGTACAGGATTATGTGCAATAAATATAGCATAATCAGAATTAATATTTACAAATATTTGAAAAGATTAGTACTATAATACAGTTCTAATTTCATCTCATATTCTTTAAGTGAAATTAATCGTTTGGAAATCATGCAAAGGAAATGTACCAAAAGACTACAATCATTACTTACCATATAATACAAAAGAAGGTGCGATCTCTTAAATTCGTATAGTAGTGCTTACAGATTGCATAGAGGCAAGCTATGCTAGGGATTCAAGGCCTTTAAGGATGATGACACTACAGCTCATTTAGGCATTCGTTATGTCATAGTACTAGAATCTATTGTCATCAAATCACTGGTTTAAAATGAGTAAATATTTAAAAAAGTGCCTCGCCCTCCCATGGCAGAGAGGAATAAAGCCCAGCTGGCTCCAACTTGAGTAGCAGTTTGGTCACTGTGGAAGCTAATAGGTGGAGCATTAGAATGAGTGGCCAAAGCCTGCTCAACCATCCCAAGAGGAGAGTGGTAGTTGCAGTTGGCTGCACAGCATGAGTAAAAGGAGGCTTGTAGGTGGCTAAGTCTGCTTAGACTGTGGATGTGAGTCCTCTATGGCCGCCTCAGTGATGGCTATCTCCAGTCAATTGGATATGGCTGGTTAACGTTAACTAGCTAGTTTTATGAAATGTCCAGTGGAGTTTCACAATGTTTAGTGCTGCAATCACTCCTGATTGGTCTCTTGCTGCATTAACTATAGGTGTTAACAAGTAGCTTGCAAAACACACTGGTGACTGCAAACTGGGCAGTATAATTACATCAAAGTAAGAATGCAAAAATATTTCAAGGTGGTTTAAATAAAACCAATATTTGGTGCAACAACCACAGTCTTACACAATTGAATTAAAAAGATATTATTGTCAGATATTGGAAAAAGTCTTACTTTGATAACACAATTAATGGGGAGACACTAAAGGTAGACAATAAAATACAAGGTGTAAGAGTCATTACAGATCATTACAGACAGTGAATTAAGCTTTGATCAGATTTTATTGAAGCCAAAGATAGAAAGGCTTACATTGTTTCAAACCTCATAATCAAAGACATGAAAAATCATTGCACCTACATATGCACCTTTGAACAGCCAATATAGAATACACTACTATATTCTGCAGCCTATAAGAAAGCAAGCTGGCTCAGGCCAAGAAAGTTCAGAGATCCTAAACAAAAAAAAAAAAAGAGTGGTTGGAAAGCGGAAATTATACTGACAGACTATAATAACTATCTTCATTCTATGCATCCATTTAAATACAAGGGACACATGCTTGGTATACAAAGGTATGTCTGTTCTGATCCCATTTAAAGAGTTGTACCCAGAACATGTGGTGCCAACACAAGACCTACTAATCTATTCCTTAAAATTAGCATATTAAACAAAAACAAAAGGCAGATATATTGTGCAGCAAGTACTATAACATAAGTACTTCTCACACTGAAGTCAAGCATCTCGCTTACAATATTCAGTAACAACATTTACACGTACATGGACAACAGAAAATTCCAGCACTGGACAAATGCATTTAAGCTTCCTGAAGGCCAATTGCTCAACAAGTTGACAGCAAAACCTACAAAACTATGAACCATGACATATTTGTGTTTTCTAGAAATGTGATTAATTCTCCCACTGGTTTGAATGTCTGAATTTTAGAACAGGAGTTAACTTTGTAATTGTCTGTGGGCAGTATGTGTGGCTTTGAATCCTTTACAAGCGATAATAGAGTCACAAAGTTGTTTTTGGCTGTTCTGCATTTGCATTGCTTAAGAATGATTTGTTAGGTTTTAGCAATATTACACATATGTATGCATGTGCTGAAGCAGAGCGACCATGCACACATACATAAACACATGCACAGTAGTGCATGTGCATACACACACACACACACACACACACACACACACACACACACACACACACACACACACACACACACACACTCAAACACAGATGCACAGACACACACATGCATGCATGTCACACATATACACACACATGTCAGAACATGCACACACACACACACACACACACACACACACACACACACACACACGCGCGCGCGCGCGCGCGAGCACAGACTTCTAACTATATACTCCATCTGATATCCAAGTAAAGTGTATTATAGTAATTTAATAATTTAGTCCACAAGTGTAGTTTTCTTTTATTTCAATATAAGATTATTCATAAAAGGCAGAAATATGTTGACTTAAATTTGACACTATCAGACTTAATCAAGGGTTAATTGATGGCATATGTTAAGTATCAATTAGCTATGGTTGTTTAGTTCTTATACTGTACAATTTTACCAACATCTGACAAATCATTTAAAAAGGAAATGTAAGGTGTGTTAGAGTGACTGGCAACTTCTTGAACATAATGGCAAATATTCTAAAAATGTATAAGAAATGTCACAGAAACACAGCTTACTAGTCACCAAGTTCAAATAAAAATTCAAAACGTTGAATAAAACAGGTTTATTTCATGAGCGCTTTCGTGAACCAGTCGTCTCTTCAGACAAATTAAAAACATTCACTTCCACATTTATATAATACATCAAAATATAAACAAACCAATCAGAAATGATAAACAATTAAAATGCTATCAATTAACATGTCTTTTACCACACCTCAACCTGCGCTTCTTCAGCTCTGGTTTGAGGGATAAATAATCATTTAAACCATTTCCTTGATGAGATCTAAGTGTAAAAATCCACCTTAATTCACGGTTTTCAGTTTTATTAACCATGTCCCCCATATGCTCATTTTCATGCAACATATCTATAACCATAAAAGTGAATTGGTGGCTATCTCCTAATGTCAATATATGTTTAGCAATAGCACTAAACTAATTTCCCTTCCATACACAATATAAATGATCGTGTATTCTCACTTTCAGCATTCTATTTGTTTTTCCTATATAGAATGGATAACAGTTTTGTCAAGAATTATTTGAATGTACACAAGTAATATCACCTGATTGTCCTTTCTTGATGTTAACTATAGATTTGAAGTCCCTCTTTACCGTGATACCAAAAGTTGAAGGCGTTAGTATGATGAAGTCCTTTTTTGAAATCACATTGCTCATATAGTCCATCCATGATAAATCTGTTAGGTAGATTAATGGAGCACATTTTTAACTATAACATTTTTGTGCTTGACAACCAGTGTTATCATCAACGTGCTGGCATAGCTATGGGCACATCTTGTGCCAATAGCTATGCCAACATGGTAATGGGACAATGGGAAATGGAGGTAGTATTTTCATCCTGTTTTAGTTCTGATATTATTTTATATTGTCATTTTGTTGATGACATTTTTGTTTTATGGAAAGGAACGATAGATGGGGTGAATCCGTTTCTGGAACATATTGAACATAGTTCAAGTTTCCTGTCCTTTACGTATGTGGGTTCAGAGAGGGAGATAGATTTCTTAGATATTAAGATTATTAGGAGTGATGATGGAAGGTTATATACAAGATTATTTAGAAAAGATTGTTATAAATTTTCTACGGTACATAGGTCAAGTATGCACCCAAATCATGTTTTTAGTAATGTGACTAATGGACAGTTTATACGGACTTCTAGATTGGATGCTAGGGATAGTGATTTTCTAGAAGACACAATGGACCTGCAAAAAGGTTTCAAAATAGAGATTACTAACAAGGTGAGATAGCGGATGCTGTCTCCAAGGCTAGGATGGAAAGACATGCTAATGTGAAACCATATTTTTCTAGTCAATCCGGTAATAGGAATTTTAAAGGAAAGAAGTTGAAAGAAAGGCCACAGTTGTGCAGTGGTTAGCATTGTCACCTCACAGCAGGAGGTTCTCTAGTTTGATTCTTGGCTGGAGCGCCTTCTGTGCGGAGTCTGCATGTCCTCCCCGCAGTTGAGTGACTTTAAAGACATGCAGGTAGGTGCGAGCGTGTGTGGATGTGCCTTCTTTGAAGGTTGGGCACCGGGCTGGCAACTCGACACCGTACAAATTCACTGCCAATCATTAGCGGACCAGAGTTCTGCTGCGGCGACCCCTAACAGGGAAAAGCCAAAAGACAGTTTTTAAAGGAAAGACGTTGAAAGATGAAGTATTTGTCCCCATGGTGTATAACTCAGATTCCTTAAAACAAATTATAAGTAAGAACTGGAATATTTTAAGCACTGACTCATGTCTGTCAAATTTTATAGGTGAGCGCCTTAAGTTTTACTTTAGAATAATGCTTCTTTGAAGTGAATATTATGCTACCCCAAGGCTCATGAAGTTAGGGATCAACTGGTTAAGCACTGTAGAATAGGTACATTTAAATGCCATAATTGTTCGTACTGTGCTTACATAAACACGAGTGGTCAGTTCAAACATCCAGATACAGGTAGAGTCTATAACTTTAAAGTTCATGCTGATTTAGGGTTACCACCTGTCCCACTTTGTGAGGGACAGTCCCTCTTTGGGCAGTTCTGTCCTGCAAAAAAATAGTAAAAATGGCAAATGTCCTGAGATTTTAGGACAAAATTATTTCCTATATTTTATGTAATAGTTGCATAAAACAGTTATTCTGTATTTGAAACACCTAAATGTTATAAAAAATAGAATAAGCAACTAAAATGCTACAAGAATAAGCTTTTATTTAGGCAAAAAAGTGAAGTTCTGTCCTTTGTACTAGCCATGGGTATGTTTCGGCCTGCAAAATCTGTTTGTACCAAAAATGTCCCACTTTGGGCATTTGAAAAGGTGGCAACCCTATGCTGATTGCAATAGTAAGAATTTAGTTTATTTGGTCCAATGTATGCAATGCTATGCATTCTATACAGGAAAAACAAATAGAATGCTGAAAGAGAGAATACGTGATGATTTATATTATGTACGGAAGGGGAATACGTTTAGTGCTATTGCTAAACATATATTGACATTAGGAGATAGCCACCTTATTCAGTTTTATGGTTATAGATATGTTGCATGAAAATGAACATATGGGGGACATGGTTAATAAAACTGAAATCTGTGAATTACGGTGGATTTTTATGCTTAGATCTCATCAAGGAAATGTTTTAAATGATTATTTATCCCTCAAACCAGAGCTGAAGAAGCGCAGGTTGAGGTGTGGTAAAAGACATGCCAGTTGATAGCATTTTAATTGTTTATCAATTCTGATTGGTTTGTTTATATTTTGATGTATTATATAAACGTGGAAGTGAATGTTTTTAATTTGTCTGAAGAAGAGACTGGTTCGCAAAAGCGCTCACAAAATAAACCTGTTTTATCCAACGTTTTTTATTTGAACTTGCTGAATAGTAAGCTGTGTTTCAGTGACATTTCTTATATATTTTTGGAGTATTTAAAGGTTGGTTTTGTCAGCGTTCATTGATTCAGAGACTGTTGTTTATATAATGGCAAATATGGTGATTATTGTTGCCAGAAGTAAATAAAATGTTTGCAGCATGAATTGTTTCTGAATGATCAATTTGAAGTTATCTTGGAATTTAATCCATTTGGAACTGTATCAATTAATCGGGATTATGTCTACATGCTGGTTGTGTACAATTCACTTTTTCCACTGTAAGCAGTGCAACACATTATCTTGTAGCACCGAAGGGTAAATCAAACTTGCTGTCAGAAATTGCAACACAGAAATATCATTTAAAAAAAAACAACTTGGTGAAAAGAAAGCACTAGAAACAGTTGTTATGACTTTTTGCACCACAGTGTGTATTACATGTGATTACACAGTTTACCAAATACTCCTTTAATCTAGGATATCATAGGCCAAAAGCAATTTAATTGCAATGCTTCTACTGTCTTCCTTGCACTACTACTATTCAATGCCTAAACGACTGAAGCACAGTTTGGCAGATTTTTTTTCTCATGGAATACGAGCAATTCCTAATTAAGTTAATAGGGAATAGAACCTTCAATCCCCATGAGACAAACTTTGCTCCATAAATACCCCTTATCCTCATATAATAACTCGTCTGGCATCTCAGAGAAGGTTATATATATCTAAAGAGGGGAAAAGATAATGAAATCACTCATTCACTCCTTTCCATCCTACACCTGCGAAAGCTCAGGAGAATACAATTTCACCCAGCTGCATTTGGACAAACACCTCTTGGATGATTCATTTATGACCAAGTTTCCACATCCCTAAAGGGCTAAATGTTTGAAGTTAATGCACAACAGATTGAGCAATGTGAGTATTTTATAAGTAAAATAGTTTATTTGGTTAAAAGTGTTTCATAACAGTTGTTTTTCATTTTAATTGAATTCCAACATTGCATGTTTTACTGATGTGTCTTTTCTGAATCATGCATTGTCACTTTTTTATATTTAGTGATGTAGTAATGCTGTTTCCATCAGGATTCTTGTTAAATAAACAATTTTCTGTGCTCTGCACACAGGACAGAGATATCCGGACTCATTTGAAGGCATTATTCTGCACTGTTTATGGCAGAGTATATTAACAAATACTGACACACTACAGCAACAATCATTGTAATCAAAACTAAACCAACACTCTACTTAAATCCCCCCTTTTTTCTGTTCTATCTTTGTGCAACTTCATCTTTTTTTACAACTCGTACTTTTATGACTGTTTTTTTTCACTCAAATAGAAATCTTAGTAAATCTGTATACCACTTGATGCTCATTTGCAGCCTCTCTTCATCAAAACACGGCTGCTAAAATTGCTGCATGACTCATATCAACTTTGTATACAATTTTCTCTCAGTTCTTGTTGTTATATGTACCTTGCTTTCGTGGCTTTTGTCAACTGCTCAGTTCTGGATTTTGTTACCTTGTATTTTTTTTTTAATTAGTACTTTAGTGTTAATCTCAAATGTACTTTTTTTTTTTAAATTAGTATTGTATTGTTAATCTCAAATGTACTTTCAAATTTGTATGCATTATACTGGTAGCGTTGTCACCTCACAGTAAAGACATTGTCCTGTTCGATTCTCAGCTAGAGCGTCTTCTGTGTGAAGACGTGCATGAATGGGCGTACCTTCGTTGAAGGTTGTGCGTTAGAGCTGGCAACTCGGCACGTAAAAATCTACTGCCAATCATTAGCGGACTGGAGTTCCGCTGTGGCGACCCCTAACCGGGAAAAGTCGAAAGACACAACAACAACATACTGGAGCCTTTCCCTCAGGTCTCCACTGAAAATGGGCTTCTGGCTCATTTGGACCAACGTGATCAACAAATGTCAAATAAATCATAAACAAATAAATAAACAGACAAAAACAAACAAAAGTTGCTGTTACCTGTGCTCCAGTTCTGAAAGACACCTGGTGAGTTTCAGTGAACAGTATGTATTTGCTTTATGTTTTAGATGCAGAATACTGCAAAACTATTAAGTTTTCATTTTGCAAAGAAATGTGAAATTAGCAGTTTTCAGAAGTATATTATATGAATAACAATGCTCTTGAAATAATGAGAAGCTGTGAGTCCCTTTTATTAGTGAAGGTAATACCAATAGGAGGCAGTATTTAAAAAAAATATAGAACAAATGTGTAATCTTGTAAGGTTGATTTATTTTGCAGTGTTAACAGTGTTAACAGCTCCTTTTGGAAATCTCTTTGTTCTGGTACAAACTATGGCTTAAGTGCTGAGAAGAGAAAATAGTCCAGTCACATTTAATATTAAAAAGAGATACGGTCCAAATAGTGTAATAGCAGAATGGAGTGCACAAGTGAGTGGGCTTCACTTCTGACAACTTAGCTGTGGTTTAAATGTTATGCAATATCCACCCCGACATAAAAATCAGCAGTTTAACGTACTGGAAAATTAAACATAAGACAACCTGGACTCAGCATTTAAAATACTTCCTTTAAATAAATGTGTTGTGTTAAAACATTGACATAAAAAACATTTTGTGGTTTGTTTACTCATATCTTTCTCAGTATTTACATATACACTGTAATAATCTTCACTTACTTTCATGGGAAGAGAAGTCCAAAGTGAGAAAGCTGCAATTTTACCCTTTGAGTACTTGTCTGTTCACTAGTACTGCAAGTTTTATTGAATTGGAGCCTATATTCAATAGAAACAATGGGGAATAGTATGTAAGGCAGAATGAAACCACTCATACTCTGGAGCAATGGATTTGTCAGCACCACCATATGTTCTTGAAGGGGAGACATGCGATAGCATTGGAGGGAGCTACAGTACAGCCATTTTGTTTGTGGGGACACAGGGTATTTTTAACCTTTTTAAACAGTTTACCTTGCTGTAGTCTATATGATACACTGTCATTTATGTGGTACAGAAAATGTACAGGATTCCACAGCTCCGCAGGATGTGTGTGTTGATGTAAGGACTCTGTAAGACTATTACTACTACAGAAATGTTGAAGACATCTAGGTGTGGCTGTTTGTTTTATTTATTCATCCTTTGTTGACTAGTTAGTCCTACTAGTGTCTTTTCAGAAGACATCCAAGGTGGTATTTAAACTACTAGGGGAGATTTGGCCAGGCCATCAGGGAACTTCCCCTGCTCTTTTCCACAGGGGGATGGGTGTGTGTGGCATGTTTTGCTTCCTGCTTCCAGTCTGGGTACAAAGGTGGCTCAGAGAAGCAAGAAGCAGGAAGCTACCATAAGCAAAAATGGAGAGCATAGAGCTGAACGAGAAGGTAAATTTGGATTATGGTGCTGTTAATTGAACAGCAGAGATGTTTATTTTGTTGGAGAAGGATTTGGAAGTCAAAAATAGCATTAGAGAGGATTATGGTGTGTTGAGATGGAGGAAAACTCAGTCGAGCCTTTTCAAAATACTACAATGGCAGCAGATGCAAAGGAGATAGATTCAGAAGGGGTTTTCCATCAGAAGCTTTTCGAATACGAGGATATAACACAGTATTGTATGGTTACAACCCTCCAGTCACGTGGGTTGCGGGATGATATATTGTTGGAGATGGTGGAGTAAAGTGAACCAGAAGATGGAAAGGATTTATCTTGAGGAGAAATTATGGAGGGAATACAGAAGGAAGAAGGGCAGCAGAGAGAGGACACACAGAGAAGAAATTGTAATGTGAGAGAAACAATATGTGGTAAGCAAGTAGAAGAAAGGAAAGTTAGAAGAAAAAGACTGTTTAAGGTCTAAGCTGAAAAGAAGAAAGATGCTCCAATGGACAGATACAAGGTATGAGGTGAAGCTATTAAGATATTCATGATTATTAAAATGAATAAATGCTCTTACCTCATTTGTTTTAAAGATACTTTTTGTGACATTATTTTCGAGACTGGGCAGACATTAGAAAAGTTTATAGAGGAATATGAAAAAGAAAAGCAGCTCACCAAAGAACTTATATGTACTTAAGCCCTTTTTTAGGGGAAACTAAGAGAAAAATTAATATTCAATTCTGAACTGAGGTTGAAAAAGGCACTTTAAAAAAGCACTTATTAAATCTATGCAATGATGTGCTGAATTTATCACAAGTATTTGATAATAGAGGTTTATGGACTGGGGCATGGGATTGCAATGCGATATTGAAACTGGAAAATGATTGTATTGTACATATTCTAAGTGTTATTAATGTTGAAGGAGATAGAGGTTTGGTGAGATATTGGGGACAGCCAAAGATGTGTTTTTTTTGTGGAAAAATGGATGATTTAATTAACTAATGTTGAAAAAAAGAAAATGTTTTATATGTGGGGGTTTAGAACACAATGTAAAGGATTGTTACCCTAAATGTTATAAATGTAGAAAAGTGTGACACTTGGGGGGGTGTGAAGAAAAAAGAAAATTAAGTAGTATTAGATATAACAGAGAATGTACTAAAACAAGGTAATAAGGACAAAGCTATGGAAAAGGATGTAAAAGAGATAAAAAATGGAAACAAAGATAGTAGCAGCACTGATATGGAACAAGCAATTAAAAAATAAAGTGAAAGATGATTTAAATAAAGTAAATGTTGAAGAAGAAGAGTCAAGTTTAAGTTTGAATGGAATAGACTGCCCATGCATGTCAAGCAGAGCACCTCCTTGGCCCTCTTCAAAAGAACCTTGATGACTGGATGGGAGATAGGAAATTTACCCTGGGGATCACATCAGTCACCCTGCTAGACATGAGGTCCAGGGAAGTAAATATTGTGGGAAGAAATAGCCAGGGAATTGTTATGGCTAGACTTGTATAGGCCCTAGGGCCAATAGCCTAGTACCAACCTATGAACCTATGAACCTAAGTGAGAATGAGGATGCTAAATGGAATACAGTTAGACAGAAAATAAATTCAATTGGAAAAAAGAGTGAGAGAAAGGAAAAAGAAACTATAGAAGACTTAAAAAAAGAAAAATAAGTTAAAGGATGAATACATACTATTATTTAAAGTAGATTTATGTGTAAAGTCGTGTCAATAAATGTGAATAGTTTTAAAAAGTTGGAAAAAGGATAGGGATTTTGGAATGGTATAAAAAGTTAAATAATGATGCTATTATCTTAGAAGACTTATTGTCAAAAACAGAACGATATCAAACAGGAAATGAGTGGGGAAAAAACACAGTGTGGAATTTTGGGAAAGAGACCTGGTCAGGAATACTTGTATTATATAAAGATACAATTAAAGTGCTATATGTTATGGTTGTGATAACAGGTAGAATTACTATTATTGATGTAAGATGGAGAGAACATGTTATAAGAATCATTACATTATATGCTTATGTTATAAAAAAGGAGACGGAAGAAATGTTTAGAAAGATAATGCAATATGTAATAGTTAATATAGAGATAATTGTAGAAGGGGACTTTAATTGTGATTTAAGACATCCTAACAAAAAGGCTTATGATGTTAAAAGGCATTATAAAATATGGACAGTTACAAATATGGAATTTAGAGACTTAGAGATTTAGAGATTTAGAGTATAGAAGACGCGAGAAAAGAGCAGAAATAGATTATTTTTTATTATCAGAAAGTTTAGTAGCAGTCACACAAGGAGTATTACTGACAGAGTTTTCATATCATAGGGCAATATGGATTATGGTAAAAGGAAATGATGATTATATGAAAGTAGGGAAATGCATAGAAAGAATTAATGAAATAAAATGGTATGATAAAGGGAGAAAAGAGATCATGAGATTATGGCAAGATAATGTAGAAATGAGAGAATTGTATGAAAGACTGGTCAGAATGGTGGTTCAGTTTTAAACTGAAATATAAAAAATGTTATATGACCTGGGAAGAAGAGAAAATAAATAGGGAAAAGATGAATTACAAGAACTTAAGCAATGATACAATTGAGTGTATAGAGAAGAATGATGAAATTTCCTTTAGCAAAGAATAGAACATATATAAAATGAGTAAAAAGAATTAGAGCATTTATTGTATAAACAAAGATATTTTTTGAAAGGAAGAAAAGAAGAAATTTCACCTTATTTAAGTAAAATAATGAAAGAGAATAATAATATAATGAGGGAAATGAAAGATTTATCAGGTAAGATATACAGCACACAGGAGGAGTTTATAAATATAGTAAAAGAATATGTTAGGATGACATTTAAAGAACAGAGAAGTAAGACATGGAAGAAATGGAAGGTACACACTTTTTCAGATATGGAGAATAAAGATTTAGAAAAAGAGATAAAAATGGAAGAACTAAAACAGGTAATAAAAGGAATGAATTTGGATTCTACAGCAGGACCAGAAAGAATAGAATAGAAGATATATAAAAATCTGACTTTGGAGCAAAAAAACAATGGTTTATGAAAGTATTAAATGAATGATTACAGAAAGGTTATCTGTATAAAGAGCTGTGTTGAAGTATCATCAGATTTATATGGAAAGAAGGAGAGAAGGAAGAAATTCAAAATTGGAGAATAATTGCATTAAATAATATGGATTATAAAATTTTAATGAAAATATTACACAAAAAGATGGAAGTAAAAGTAGGTAAGGTTGTAAATGATTATGTGTTTGGTATAAAAGTTAAAACAGTTCAAGACTTATTATTAATAATTGGGGGATTAATAGATGATATAGTACAAATGTTCAGGCAAAAGTGATGGTAGGAGGCTTAAAGCTTTTTATTCAATATATCATTTAGTATTATGGGATATATTTGATATGTGTAATATAAGTCAGAGTATTAAAAATGTGTGTATGTCACCTACCAGTACTGTATGATATAGTAAAGATTAAGATAAATGGATGGTTGAGTGACAATATAAAGTTAGATAATGGTTTTATGCAAGGATGCCCATTGAGTGGTACATTTTTCACTCTAGCAGTGAATGTAATATCAACGTACATGAATAAGGAGATGGATGCTAATAGTTATACTTCTAAGGAAGGGATACAAATGCCCATATTGTTGAATTATGCAGATGACATAATCATTACAACTGAAAAGGAAGCTAGTATGAATTTTGTAATGAAGCAGTTACAAGAAGATATTAAGGTGTCTGGGCTTGTATTAAATAAAGATAAAAGTCAAGGCTTAGGTTTTGAAGGAAAAATTGGTGGAGTTGAATTTAATAAAGTAAAAATTAAGCTTCTTGGAATAATCTTTGGGAAGCAAGAAATTATAAATTTTGTATGGAAAGAGAAAATAGAGGAATTTAAACAATGTGTGTGTTTTGGAAGTCTTTTAGTCTTTCCTTTAAAAAGAAAGTATGTTTAATAAATTCAGTTCTGTTAGCAAAGACTACTTATTCAACTGGTGTCTTTAGTGTTCCTTCAAATTTAGAGAAGGATGTATACAATATAATATTCGCCTTTATAGGGGATCAAGGTTAAATCCTGTCAAAAGAGGGGTATTGTATGAGCATAGCAAAAAAGGAGTTTTAGGGTTAATAAACTCTATAGTGTATATGTCATCCTTAAATTTATACACAGTAATGAAGCATTTAAATGATAATGAGGATAAGTTAATAACAAAAATATTAAGTGTGAAGTATAAAATGGAATGGTTGGCCTTTTTAGTTCTAAAAAAGTAGGAGCTATAGTAATAAAGAAATGGAAAGGTATCAAGATAAGATTATTTATGTGGAAAATTAATGTGAAAGAAATTGAAAATGGTATGAAAAGGTTATGGAAAATTATTACAGGCTATATCTTTGGAAGGAATTAAACAATGAAAGAAGGAATGCTATTGCTGCAAGAATGATAGAGATGTAAAAAACATATAGAAGGTCAATATTTTCTATGGAGGAGGTGGTCTATACAAAAGCTACCAGTAAAGGTGAATATGCCATATAAAAGTATAAAAGATAGTTTGTCTATATTGTGGTGAATTTGAAACATGTGAGCATGTTTTTATACAATGTAAAAGGGTAAAACTGTTAAGAGAGAGATTATAGAGAGAAAATATGTGAATGATTTTAAAGATATAAGCAATTTAAATATGGGCATGACTGAATTTGGTTATATTAGATATAAAAGTAAAAAGGGGTGGAAAATCTTGACAAAAAAATGTTTGCCATATTATGGCTAATCTGGAATCAGAGGGTTAAGGAAAGCATGTTCAGTGAAAAATGGAACTTAGCAATGATGCTGAAAAAAATAAGGTTTTGATTGTGGAAACTGGAGTCGCAGTCAAAAAAGTAACAAGTATGTGTTATAATTGATGAAGTAAAATGAAAAACGAAGATGTGACTTGTAAATATTGCATATATATATATATATATATATATATATATATATATATATATCTATATATATATATATATATATATATATATATATATATATATATATATATATATGGATTCACTTTATATCCTCGAAATACTGAAATACTGAAATTCAGTATTTCGAGGCTATCAAGTCAAAACCTGAAAACAACGAAAACTCAGAAGCGTGAAATTCAAAATCTCACACACTTTCCTCCCCACACACAAATACAAGCTCTCTACTACTTAAAAGCAAGGTGGGCAAGCCCCCATGCACCCCCCATGTGGGGGGCATGCAGCCCCCCACATCCCCCTACTTAATTATTCTAACTCCGAGGTCGCACTACATACAAACACACACAAAACACCACCACACAAGCTACATTCTCCTCGCACACACACATCACAACAACAAAACACACTAACACACACCACAGCCCCTACCCAAAACCCTTAACAAATAAACACTTACCTAAATGAAATACCGCAGCTAAACACCAGAAGCACTAATTCAAAATCTCCAGTGTGCGAGGTTTTGAATTTCGTGCTTCTGAGGTTTTGTTGTTTTCAGGATTCCACTTTATGGGCTCAAAATTCTGAATTTCAATATTTCAGTATTTCAAGCTTCTAAAGTGAATCCATATATATATATATATATATATATATATATATATATATATATAAATTTATATATGTGTATATGTATATATATATATATATATATATATATATATATATATATATATATATATATATATACATATATGTGTGTGTATATATATATATATATATATATATATATATATATATATATATATATATATATAAAAATAGTTGAAATATGTATATGGAATATAAATAAGTACTAATGTAAATAATATATGTGATTGTGTACATCCATATGGATTATGTAAATAAAGAACCCCTATTCTTTTGTACAGATACCATGAGATCTTTTACATCCACCTGAGCTACTGCTAAAAAAAGCAGATGGGGTCTCACTTTTAACATTTCATCTGAAAGACAGCAGACTCAGGAGTAGCACCCTCCTTATGCTGTACAGCAACGTCAGCAATCAATCTACCTGATGTGGGAATAAAACCCACAGCCTTTTACACCAAAGGTGAGTGCACTACCTGCTGTTCCACTAACATTAGGATGCCACAGAAAGAGACTCAAAACAATTATAGAAGTGAGACTTATCTGCATGCACTTTAAATCCAGAAACCAAAGTTCATCCTTGGTTGATTCACCATCAGGAATTTCTGAATCTCTATATTGTTTGAAAAAAAAAACTATTCAGGCATTCTAAAATAAGCAACCAAACTAAAGCAGTCTCGTTGTTCAAATATAAACCTTTGACTAAATGAAAACATTTCACACAAAAATTTAATGATCCTAAACCTTCTCACAGAGTAACCAGATCAGTTATTTTATAATTGTCTATCAGTCAGAATAACTACAGTGTTTTATATTAAACTGCATTTACATGGTGCCTTAACAAGTTGCTGGTGCAGTATGAAAATCTGCATATACAAACATGACTATCTTTTACTCTTAAAAAAACAGATTATAACAATTAATGGTTATATTAATATGGGGCTAAATTTATGCTGGTAGTAGTTTGTATTTGTCTAACAACAGAAATATGATACTAGATCACTGATAAAGCAGCAGATGTCTGGCTATGCTCTAGGTTCACCTAAGGCCCTGATGTTAAGAGATCACCTGGCACAGAAAATATACCATGTGACCATACAGCTGTTCTCTGCATTCATTGAGAAGATGAGAGCATCTGATGCAATATTTCTGACCTCCAATGCAATCTGGCTGTAGTGCTATTAATTCTTCCCAGATGTTCTTGGGTCAGACTACAGTTACATAAGGGGTCATACACTGATGCACACAAGCATGCCACTTCCATTAGTGGCACTACACATGAACGATTCCAGCATCTGTGTTACAACTGGACTTCATTATGGACTGTATGGACTGCTGGCCACAATATGAAAGAAAGGAGAAATCAAGATATTAAAAAAATACAAAAGGCTGCTAGGTTGTACCATCTGCATTTCCACGGCATAGGGCTGTCCAACTTACAGTGCATTGTCCCACCCCAGGAAAGAAAAGAAAAGCAGACTCTTGACTACAGAATATTTCCACTCCCAGCCTCTCTTCCAGTTCCTAGACCACTAACTAACCAGACTTGTGAAAAACAATATTGGCTTCACTGTGGGATTTAAATGTTGTCTCATTGATGAAGACCTTTAAAGAAATGCCTATATCATAGGATCATAGGAGATTACTAGACTATCTACCCGGAGGTCATTTTAAGCTTAGCTGTTTCAAACCAATGTAATACCATAGAGGGTACTAGTCAATACCCAAGATTGCATTTAGTGATGAGTGCCCATGTCCAGGAGGGTTGTGGTCACTATCCCCGGTAAGAATTTACGGTGCCCCATCCACTCATCCGGGTTTCTCTTGAACAGTGTCATAGAGCTGCTCTGTTTCACATGCACTGGTAGCCTATTCCAAAGATGTGGGAGTTGATGGGAGATAAATCTGTTCCTCCAGCATGCTCTATTTAAGTTGCAGGCTATATTTAAGTCCTTGAAATGTGTGGCCCTAGACCCATTTGATTTACACATATGGAGTAAGTTCATTAGGTTTGGATCTTGGGTTGCTCTGTAGGCCAAGCATAAGTATCCCCTAAGAAGTCTATACAATACTGAGTATAGTGACAGGGATTTTAGTCATTCCATGTAAGGCATGTGCTGGAGGCCCTTGATCTTCTTTGTTAGAAACCTCTGAGGTCTCTCTAATTGCTGTAGGTGCTTAGTATGGTACATACTGAATGGGGTGTTATACTCAATTATGGGCCAGATAAGTACCAAATATAGGGGGGGGTTATAACATATTTTTTTCTTGAGGTGATACCTTTACTAATAAAGTGAGCTACTTGGAAAACTTTCCTTATAATGGTAGACACCTGGTGGTCGAAGTTAAGGTCGCGGTCAACCTATGATCCCAGGTCCCTTACCACTCCATGAGTACTTAGGGTATTGTTATTGATTTGATAGTGTGAAGGGACATTGTTTGTGCCAAAGGGAATGATGAAGTATTTCTTTGCATTCAGTTTGAGACTGTGACTAATACCCCAGTCTTTGGTCGTGTGAGGCCATCCTTGAGTTTACTGACATCATTTAGGGATTCAATGATTGCACCTAGTTTTCGGTTGTCTGCAAACTTAGTCAGCCACAACCCCTTAGTTTTGACCTGAACTTCTGAGAAGTATACATCAGCCAGTACAGCGGCCACCACTGACCCCGTGACACCCCGCTGGTAACAGGTCTGCTGGTTGATGTGGATTCACCCACTTTGATAGGGTGTGTCCGGTTTGTGAGCCAGTTGGCAACCCATTTTAAAACTAAGGAGTTTACATTCAGTTTGCTAAGTATATCAGTAATGCCTGAATGTGGGATTGTGCCAAAAACCTTTGCCAAGTCGAGGTATGCTGTGTGCACAGATTTGCCCTCATCAATGGCCTTGGTCACACTTTCAAAGAAATCCACCAGATTTAATAGGTAGGAGGTGGCGAAGGCTAAGGATAAGGTGTATGAAGAGTTGTATGAAAGGTGGGACACTAAGGAGGGAGAAAAGGACCTGTAACGATTGGCTAGACAGAGGGACTGAGCTAGGAAAGATGTGCAGCAGGTAGATGTGGTAAAGGATAATGAGGGAAACATACTCACAAGTGAGGAGAGTGTATTGAGCAGATGGAAAGAGTACTTGAGGGGCTGATGAATGAAAAGAATGAGAGTGAGAGAAGGTTGGATGATGTGCGGATAGTGAATCATGAAGTGCAATGGATTAGCAAGGAGGAAGTAAGGACAGCTATGAAGAGGATGAAGAACGGAAAGGCTGTTGGTCCAGATGACATAGCTGTGGAAGCATGGAGGTGTTTAGGTGAAATGGCAGTGGAGTTTTTAACCAGATTGTTTAATGAAATCTTGGAAAGTGAGAGGATGCTTGAGTAATGGAGAAAAGGTGTTTTGGTACCAATTTTTAAGAATAAGGGTGATGTGCAGAGCTGTAGTAACTACAGAGGGATTAAACTGATCAGTCACAGCATGAAGTTATAGGAAAGAGTAGTGGAAGCTAGGTTAAGAAGGGACATGATGAGTAGTGATCAGCAGTATGGTTTCATGCCGGGAAAGAGAACTACAGATACGATGTTTGCTCTGAGAGTGTTGATAGAGAAGTACAGAGAAGGTCAGAAGGAGTTGCATTGTGTCTTTGTGGACATAGGAAAAGCATATGACAGGGTGCCTAGAGAGGAGTTGTGGTATTGTATGAGGAAGTTGGGAGTAACACAGAAGTATATAAGAGTGGTACAGGATATGTACAAGGGTAGTGTGACAGCGGTGAGGTCTGCAGTGGGAGTGACGGATGCATTTAAGGTGGAGGTGGGATTACATCAAGGATCAGCTCTGAGCCCTTTCTTATTTGCAATAGTGATGGACAGGTTGCTAGATGAGATCAGACAGGAGTCCCCGTGGACTATGATGTTTGCAGATGACATTGTGATCTGTAGTGAGAGTAGGGAACAGATTGAGGAGACCATGGAGAGGTAGAGATATGCTCTAGAGAGAAGAGGAATGAAGGTCAGCAGGACTAAGACAGAATATATGTCTGTGAATGAGAGGGAGGATAGAGAAATGGTGAGGATGCAGGGAGTAGAGGTGGTGAAGGTGGATTACTTTATATACTTGGGCACAACAGTTCAGAGTAATGGTGAGTGTGGAAGAGAGGTGAAGAAGAGAGTACAGGCAGGATGGAGTGGGTGAGGAAGAGTGTCAGGAGTGATTTGTGACAGACAAGTACCAGTAAGAGTGAAATGGAAGGTCTACAAGAGGGTAGTGAAACCAGCTATGTTATATGGGTTGGAGACAATGGCATTGACAAAAAGGCAGGAGTCAGAGCTGGAAGCGTCAGAGTTAAAGATGCTAAGATTTGCACTGGGTGTGACAAGGGTGGACAGGATTAGGAATAAGTATATTAGAGGGTCAGCCCAGGTTGGAAGGTTTGGAAACAAAGTCAGAGAGGCAAGATTACGTTGGTTTGGACATGTGCTGAGGTGGGATGTAGAGTATATTGGGAAAAAGATGCTAAGGATGAAGCTGCCAGGTAACAGGAAAAGAGGAAGCCCTAAGATAAGGTTTATGGATGTGGTGAGAGAGGACATTCAGGTGGTTGGTGTGACAGAGCAAGATGCAGAGGACAGAAAGAAATGGAAAAAGATGATCCACTGTGGTGACCCCTAATGGGAGCAGCCGAAAGAAGAAGAAGATCTGCCCTTCATAAAGCCAAACTGGGTAGAATCCAGGGTTGGGATGTCAATGATGCCTTTATTTATGAGATCCATAATGATACATTCCATGTCCTTACAGAAGAGGCTGGTCAGACTTATGGGTTTGTAATTCCCCAGGTCTGTTGCTAGGACACCTTTGTGGAGGGGAATAACTGTAGCTGTTCTCCATTCTGCAAGGCACAAAGCCTGTGGTTAGGCTATGATTGAAAAGAGTACTTAGATGTGATGTTAGTTCATGTTCTAGCCTGTTTAGAAGACAGCCTGGGGTGTCATTTGCTTCCTAGAGGCTTTATTCTTTGCCTTGGACAGGGCTTTGAGGACCTGCTCTTCAGATATGTAAGGTGGGGGGTTGGGGAAGGTTTTTTGTAAGTTAGGAGGGGATAAAGGAGTGAAATTTTTGCCAAACCTATCTGCTAGCAGGTTCACTATCTCTGTGGGGTGGCCACCAGTTCTGCACATGCTTGGGTCCTACCCTTTAGGTTACGTACATATCTGTAAAAGGCCTTATGGGTATCCTTGGCAGTACTTGCTACGTTTTTCTCGAAGGAGCTTTTGTAGGATTCGACAAGTTGTCTTATTTGCCTGTTAAGGCTGAGGAGGGTGCTTTTCCATTGTTGGGTCCCTGTCTTTGTTTTCTTGGACAGCAACTTTTTTGTGTTTATTGTAGAGTTTCTTGATGCTGGAAGTCCACCATAGCAGCTTGATTTTACTTGGGGCTCTGGCTTTGATTCTATCTGGTACAGCCAAATTTATACACTTATGCAAGTGATTGTACAGTGCTTTAGTGTAAGCTTCAGCATAGTTACCACTTTCAGCATGGGGTGGGGCTTGTAATGCATTTATACCTTCACCTAGGAGGGTATAGTTTGTGTTGGTGAAGTTTTTAGCCTGATTTCACCCTTTGTAAGTTCTGATGTTAGTGTCAGTTCGAAGGTGACGGATTTGTGGTTAGTTTTAACTAATGAGGGTCAAACAGTTGCAGCAGTGCACCTGTTTGACATTGTGGTGAAACAAATCTAGAATGTCTGTTCCTTTTGTTAGGGTATGGACAATTTGCTCCAAGGCATTTGAATTCACAAAGTTAAGGAGTTTTTGTGCTAGCAAGTTTGGGCTAAAGTAGGTTTCCCAGTTGATGTTGGAATAATTGAAATCCCACATAACCAGTGTGTTTGGTAAAATTTGGATTGTCTTCAGTTTGGTTAAGTAGGCTTCATGGGTGTTGTGACCCATGGAGGGTGAACTATAACTGGCTAGGACTTGAATGGGGGACTTACCCACCGTAACCTAGACCTCCATGGAATTGTCTAATCTAACTAGACATGACGTGAATGTATCTCTAATATAAAGTGAAACAATGTCTCCTTTAGTTTTCACACATTCATTTTGTGGTCTAAATGTGTGGAAGGCATTGTAGCCTTGCAGGGTCGGGGTACTCTCTGAGGCCTTAAACCAGGTTTCATTGACTGCACAGACATCTATATCTTCTAGTGACAGAAGTGCTTCCAGGGAGTGCAGTTTTTGGTTTAACCTCATAGCATTTAGAAGCATGACCCTTATTTTCTTCTGATTGGTTAATTTCATGTTGGTAATGTTTTTTCTGAGACTTTGCCTAAAAAAGGCACTATGGGGGAAGCTAGAGCCTTTGCCAGCAGCTGATAGCCTAGGGGTGCCAGGTGTAAACCATCTTTGGCAAAGCAGTGAGGTTTGTCGACCATGGCTTACCAGGCAGACAGGAACTAGATCCCCTTGGAATGACAACAAAAACTAAGCCAATTATTGAAATCAATCATTTTTTTGTTTATACTGTGACATCATTCTAGGTGAGGGTAGTATGCTGCTCAAGGCTAGGGATATACCTGCCTGGGACACATACTCAGAGAGCTCGACCATGTCTCACTTCATATAGTCCAGTGAGGTGTGTCTCAGATCATTCACACCAACATGAACTATGACAGAGTCATAACGGTACTTGTTGAGAGACCTGAGCGAATGCCATGATTTGGCAAATCCTGACACCAGACAGGCAGCTGACTATGACTTTCTCCTTGTCTAACCTGGTGAATGGGACATCGATGTGTCTCACTATTGAGTCTCCAATGACAAGAAAACTTGTCTTTTGAGTGTTATGCCTTACGGGCTTGGTGGGTGAGACACTGGTGTTGTTATGTGTCATGGGTGCTGTGGAAACTATGTTAGCTGTAGCAAACTTGTGTTTTGGAAGTCTCTTGTGTTTTGGTAAGTTTTTCAAGAGAACCTCCACATATGTGGATTTACGTGTTTGATGGCTATGTGTATGAGTAGTGGTACTATGTGAATATGTAGTGGTGGGTGAGTTGACAACCTTCTCTGTGTTACTGTTTTAAGTGAGAGAGAGCATAGATTTTAGATTCTTGGTGTAAATACATCTCTCTCACTATGTACTAGATTATGTTATTAGTAGAGGGTTGTCTGTGCACATGAGCAACTGCTGCACTCCTTCAAGAGACCCAAGTCAACAAGGTTGGCAGGAGAATCAAGGGAAGTCCAACTGTCCATAATGCTAGGTTGAAGACTGTTGTGACTAGGGGTGGCTTTTCAGACATGATCATGGAGGAGCACGCATAATGAATATTTATGCCTGGGTTTTGTGCAGCAGTCCGTGGTGCTGTGTGATGCACAGACAATCAGAAACTTGCTCAGAAGCAAGGCCTAAATACCAGAACTAAAACCTGAAAAAAAAAAACTCTTAAGAAATTTCAAAAGGACCAATGAAGATGCTTATTCCCAGCCCTAGACCAGCATCCCTTTACCAGTCATGTGCCAATCAAAAACAACTCTCTCACAAAAGAGCAGATAGGCCCCTTCCAATCCAAGATGGCATGAAAAATGTGCTCAGAACAAACAAACCACTACAAACAGGTCCAGAAGCAGCAGGCCTGGATCTGGACTATGCTACAGCTATTAGCTGCCCTTGTTTCAGTGGGAAACACTACAGAATATTTAACACAGAAAAAATATCAGTGAAACACTGAAAAAATGTTTAAAACAGCAGGAAATCAGCCAGGAGGCTCTAAAGAATGATTTAAACAGTTAAAAGATCAGTTAATTAAGTACTGCTTGGAGGGAAAACCAGAGCAGGCAGAACAGATAGCTTTACAACACTGAAAAAATACCAGTAAATACTTAACAAACAGTGGAACCTAAAAAAAAAACTTACTAAACAGTGAAAACAACAATAAAATTTGATTTTACAGGCACAGTGTAGCAGGCAATTGCAGTATAACAGTGTAGTTTAGTACACAGTAACTAAATACAGTATAAAGTAGGTGGTAGGCAATAAAAGTACAGTAAATAGTACAAATAAGCAAAAAAAAAACAGGCAACTTATGTTTTTTTGGAAGCTCAGAAGCATTGTGGCTGGTAGCCCACCTCAGTTCAGCCCAGTACAAACAAGGTGTGAGTGTGTGTGTGTGTGTGTGTGTGTGTGTGTGTGTGTGTGTGTGTGTGTGTGTGTGCGCGCGCGTGTGTGTGTTTGTTACAAGTTCAGGCTCAAAAGATGCTGAATTTTTAAAACAACAAGACCGCATTTGTCAAATTACATAGGAAGTCATAACAGAGGTGTGAGTGTTTGTGTGTGTGTGTGTGTGTGTGTGTGTGTGTGTGTGTGTGTGTGTGTGTGTGTGTGTGTGTTGTGTGTGCATTTGCATATATATATATATATATATATATATATATATATATACATCTCTCTCTCTCTCTCTCTCTCTCTATATATATATATATATATATATATATATATATATATATATATGCATTTGCACAAAACATTCAGTGCCATCTGACCGAAGCCTTTTCATGAATGAATGCATTAAATGCTCTTACTGCACATTTCATCTCTATAGTATAAGTACAGTCACTGTGTTGAAAGTCCCATAGAAAATGCATTTGGCATTCACAAGTAACTCCTAAAGAGTAAAGAAATGTTTCTCATCTATGAAAGGTTTTACTCTTGAAGATTCTGATGATAAGCTACTTTCACATTAACCCAAAATACCATCAATACAGTGGAAAAAAATGGCTCTCCAATCAACATCTAATCCTAAACCCCAACAAAACTAAGCTGCTCCTCTTCTCCCCCACACACAGGACCCCCCTGCCATCCTTCAACATAACCGCTAACAATAGCACTATCATCTCCCCAGTAGGGTTGCCACCTTTTCAAATGGCCAAAGTGGGACATTTTTGGTACAGGCATCAGATTTTACAGGCTGACACATACCCATGGCCAGTACAAAGGAAAGAACTTAACTTTTTTGCCTAAATAAAAGCTTATTCTTGTAGCATTTCAGTTGCTTATTCTGTTTCTTATAACATTTAGGTATTTGAGATACAGAATAACTGTTTTATGCAACTATTACATAAAATATAAGAAATAATTTTGTCCTAAAATCTCAGGACATTTGCCATTTTTACAATTTTTTGTCAGGACACAACTGCCTAAAGAGGGACTGTCCCTCACAAAGTGGGAAAGGTGGTAACCCTACTCCCCAGAACCCCAAACTAAACTACTGGGTGTCATAGTTCATAAGAACCTGAAGTTTGATGTGCATATCAATCAAACTATCAAAACCATTAATAAAAAACTTGGCTCTCTTTACAGAATAAAACCTTTCCTTACCCCACTTGCTAGAACTGCAATTGCCCATTCCTATCTACTATTGACTCTTCTCTACCCCACTTACTAGAACTGCAATTGCCCGTTCCCATCTACTATCAATTCTTCTCTACACCTCACCTCTATTCTCCATCTTAAACAAAACAGATCTTAATAAACTATCATCCTGCTATAACCACATTGCCGGATTTGCTACTGGCACAGCCTACCGGACACACCACTGTCACAATCTAAATCGCCTAGGATGGTTTGAACTGCCTAGCCTACTGCAGTTCAACCAGCTCATAGTGGCACATAAAGTCCTTTACCAACCAGAAAATACACCTGCACTAAAAAATATTATCAGCCCCTACACCAGTACCCGGCCACTGCGATCATCCACTAGACTCCTAGTTCAAACATACAAATCCAACAACTGAGCTGGGGACTCTCTGTTTGCCAACTCTGTTGGAAAAACATGGAACAGACTCCCAGCTGACTTGATCCTAGAACCCTCACTGACTTGATTCAAAAACAAATTCAAGAAATACTTCAAAACTCATTGGTTATGTCCTTGCACTAACCCCGACTAGTGACCTCTCTATTACTTAGGTGCCTTACCTTCAACTACTTCTAACATTTTTCTACCACACCATTTCAGGAAGGGTCAATTGTTTAACTGCTGCTCAGTGTGTCTTAAACCTGAATGTAAAGTTATGTATATATGTTGTTGTTGTGTTTTTCAGCTTTTCCCGGTTAGGGGTCGCCATAGCGAAACTCCAGTCCGCTAATGATTGGCAGTTGATTTTTACGTGCTGAGTTGCCAGCCCTAATGCACAATCTTCAACAAAGGTACGTCCATTCATGCATGTCTCCAATGTATATATAACTTTGAAAATAATGTCATGTTTTGTAAAGTGTTTTATAAGAAGTTAGTACTATACGTGCTAAATGCTGGCATTGCTTATGACTGCAATCTGCTTGAAACTAGCATTTACTAAATGTTCAATGTGTATTATTATCTTGGAGCTTTTCTCCCCAGGCCTCCACTGAAAATGGACACATATCCAGTCAGACTATCCCTGTCAACAAATGTAAAATAAATAAATAAGCACTAGAGGGGTGGTTGTGGCTGGCTGGGGGTGGGTGCTGCTTTCTTTATTGCAGATTATAAACTATGAAAATTGATAGTTGTCTTTCTTTATCAGGACTTCTATCCAGGACCTTAATATGGGGGACTAGGCACCTCCTGTGACTCTGATGTGAAGTTGGATAATGATGGCTATTTCCCTACTTGAGAAGGAAAGAATTAAAAAAACTAATAACAGATTTGTTTCTTTGTGCTGGAACTCTGGCATTGCAGACTGGGCACTTGCCAATGTCTAAAACTGGAAAGCATGATAAGGCAGGAGTGACTGGGTCACCCCACTACATTCATTCGTAGAAATTAGCTTACACTGGAGGCTGCTGATGAAAGTAGCAGGATGGTGAAGCAAAAGAATAAAATGAAAAGGAAATCACACTTGTATGTTCTGTTTACTTTTCTTTTTAATTTATTTTATGTATGGAATATTAGGGGTTTGTGCAGCCACAGATGTTACAAACTCCAGAAATGTGTGAGTGGTGTGGATTAGGCACCTTGGCAGTCACTGCAAGAGGATTAATAGTGTAGATTTACGGAAGTAAGCCAGGTACAGCCGGTTTTCAGTAGTCTACTTTAAAAGACTAAAGATGCCTATTTGGGAGGCCTATTGCAAAACAATAACATACAAAAACAAAACATGTTAAGGAAATGTTAATTTAACAGTGTAAGAAACTTCTCTGTGTGGAAGATTTTCAGTCCATATATTTCTAGTTAATCACTGTATATTAATCAGATCAGACAATAGTAGTAGAAGTAGCGAACGTAAACTCGTCAAGTCAAAAAGTAATAATAGAAAATATATAATTCTACAGCATTACTAAGTATTCGAAAGTAATCCAAGCAAGGCAGGCAGTCTGTTTCCAGTCGAAAATCCTTTATTAAGTACACAGACAAGCGATCCAAGTAAAACGAAAATAGAGTAATAATTTCCTCACAAGCTTTCTAAATATAT
The DNA here is from genome assembly GCF_019279795.1 of Protopterus annectens. NCBI lineage: Eukaryota > Metazoa > Chordata > Ceratodontiformes > Protopteridae > Protopterus > Protopterus annectens. Next base: position 1,119,872,512 of record NC_056730.1, on the reverse strand, counting down.
ATATACTTTTTATCAGGCATGGGAGTGGTTTATTGTGCTGTAAAACAAAGTGTTATTGGTACACATGTTAAATTCACATCCCTTCCCCCATCAGTGTGACATTCGAGCTGGTCCTGCCCTACCTAGTAGCTGTCATAATGATATATAGCCCTAATGTACTTTAATGGTACATCTTATTTAACCAAATTATTAAGTAGATTATTAAGTCTGTGATTTTATACAAGGCAATATACTACATGGCTGGAAATATATCAACCTTAGTTCATTTTGCGATCAAATATTATTTATAAATATATACATATACAAAACCAAAGAGGGTTAACTTATTACTCCACAGTAAAAGTCTATATCCTACAAAAAACAAGTATAATGTAGTGAAATCCCAAGGCTATAGATTAGCTCGAATTACCACAGAGATGGAACCATTTTTGAGAAACCTGAACAACTTAGAAAATGATTTTCTAGTGAGAGGCTATGAAAGTCAGATGTTAAAAAACATCCTGGAACCCATTATAGAACTGAAAATGACTAAAGCACCTTCACTCAACCTCCCCAGTAGAAAAATGTTAAGTAATCCCACAGGGAATAACAAATGCAAAAATAGCTGCATCCTGACATACACTTTGGATTATCACAGTATCAAAAATATTATTGAAGAAAACTGGGACATTGTCACAGGAAACCCTTTTCTGATTAACATCTTAGGTGAAGCCACATCATTTGTTTATAGGAAGGCCAGGAATATTAGAAGTTTTGTTGAATTTAAACCTAGACCATGTGAGAAAAGCACTAAAAGATGTGAAACTAATTGTACATTTTGTATATTTATACAGCAAGGTGATAGTTTTTATTGCCCTTATTTAAAGAAGATCAGTAAAACCAGTGCAGGGGGTGACTGTAACACTAAAAAAGTAATTTACAGGGCCCTGTGCAATGAATGTGATGCATTCTATGTGGGCAAGACTGTAAATAAACTCAAGCGAAGGATTTCATGTCATCTGTCAGAAATCTGCTCTGGATATAAAAATAATGTACTAGCCAAACACCTTTCTCTTCATAAAAGACACACAGGTTTTAAGTTCCAGATCCTGGATTGCATAGACATGGGTGATCTTGAAGGAGACATCCTGAATATTCTGGAGAAACATGAACTCGTGTGGCAATTAAAGCTGAACTCTTTTAGAAAGCTTGAACTAAACTACTACTGTTCAGTTAAAAGTGCGCTGGAACTTAGAAAATTGCCACATTGTTTACATGACTAATTTTATTTTATTTTATTTTTTTTTCTACAAATTGGTTTTAAATACCATTTTAAATCATTTGAAATTTAAGTGTATATTATGTTTCCATCATCATACATATATTTTTTTTATTTTTATTTTTTTCTGGTTCTCTTTTTTCCACTTTATTCAAAATGATGGTAATAACAATACTAAATAATTATACAATTATATAGGTTTTTAGGGTTCTTGTACACAGACCTGAAGAATTCTAGAAGGATGAAAGCGATCTTTGTTAACAATAGGTTATGAAAATAGAAACTGATTTTTACATGCAAAATGTATATGTATATATTTATATATAATTTTTGATCGCAAAATGAACTAAGGTTGATACATTTCCAGCCATGTAGTATATTGCCTTGTATAAAATCACAGACTTAATAATCTACTTAATAATTTGGTTAATTAAGATGTACCATTAAAGTACATTAGGGCTATATATCATTATGACAGCTACTAGATAGGGCAGGACCAGCTCGAATGTCACACTGATGGGGGAAGGGATGTGAATTTAACATGTGTACCAATAACACTTTGTTTTACAGCACAATAAACCACTCCCGTGCCTGATAAAAAGTATATATATATTTAGAAAGCTTGTGAGGAAATTATTACTCTATTTTTGTTTTACTTGGATCGCTTGTCTTTGTACTTAATAAAGGATTTTCGACTGGAAACAGACTGCCTGCCTTGCTTGGATTACTTTTGAATACTTAGTAATGCTGTAGAATTATATATTTTATATTTTCTATTATTACTTTTTGACTTGACGAGTTTACGTTCGCTACTTCTACTACTATTGTCTGATCTGATTAATATACAGTAATTAACTAGAAATATATGGACTGAAAATCTTCCACATAGAGAAGTTTCTTACACTGTTTTGTTTTTAGACCTACTACACTTTAGTGGGTTGTTTTGAGACTTCGGGGATATCACGGAGATTACTTGTTTTTTAGAAATGTTAATTTACTAACAGTTATTTTATTAATCTCTTTTTGTTAGCCAGTATTGATCCCACTGGGTCTGCGGTTTGGTTTTAGATAGACCCAAAGTGTTGTTTATAAAGACTAGAGGCAATGTGGTCAGAACACCAGGATACTTCCCAAATTCTTCCTCTGTAGGGTAGTGGTTGAGTGCACTTCTAGGAAAGAAGATATGTATCTGACCAGATGTTTAACATTGGGAGTAAGGAATATACTTCCCCAAGGTTTATTAGGCCAGATACTGTTAGAAATGGATGCAATCTCATCTTTGCAGGCAATGAAGTTTGATAGAATGTGAGTGATATTATAGAAATGTAGCAATGGATGCAGCAGATGAAAATGGAAGACTCCATGTCCATGTGGCCCACAGAGATGTAGAATTGTGAATAAAGATGTTATAGGATGGAATACTAAAATGAAACCAAGGGAAGTGAAGATATCCCAGGAAATGATGGCTGCAAAAGAGACATGCCATTAGGAGAAGAGATTAATGTAGGAGTGCTATGCTCAGAGATGCCAGTTTGCCCACAGGGGGACTGATTTGTAGTTTTATTTCAATGTAGAGATACCTCTGGTACCACTATGCAAGTGATGTTGAATTCTTAAATATTACCATTTTAGCTAGTTCTTCTCTTAGAGAGGGTGAAACAGGGTCATTATTATTAAACTTAGAAGCACAGCTTTACATAACCTTAGGACTACATGATTTGAGCATAGAATTAAATTGAATGGATGTTAATATAATTCTGTGAAAACTGTGCCTTTAATATGATGGAATATTAATTGGAATATTATCATTAATTAATGTGTGAAGGTCTATGTATAAAATTGATTGCATGCATCACAAAATATCTCCCCCCCCAAAGGTTGAGGCATCAAAGGTTTTATTAAAGTGCATCAACATTATTCTACAACAGTAGCTACAGCAAACAGCAACTGCTAAACTAAAACACTGCAAAAATCTATGTGGGACTGTAAATGTGTTAGCTAGTAATCACCTCTCATCACTAAACTAGTACTAGTCTAACAAAACACCAAGATAATAATATTACTGTGCACTGATAATCTACTGAACAAATATTATGCATGCAAAATATTCACTATTATACAATGCGATGTCCGGAAAGCCGATAAACGTGCATGCTAATTGGCTAATCCAGTCAGAGTGCACATTGTAAATCTAAACAAAGTAGCAGAAGAAGTTCGGCCGCTAACGTATCATGCAGCGGCGATAGCAAACGGTTCAACACAGAAAGAAACACAATAAAGCATTTAAACAACTAACAAAACCCTAAACAAGTCACTGTTAGTTCATCTAATCACCCAAAAATCACTAATTCTCCTATTACAGTCTTCAGTCCCTCAGCTTGAACAGTAATTAAGTAAAGTGTCATGCAGCCATAAATACACTACACACAGTACATAACCACCAGTTTACAAAACAAAATGACACAATAAAAGCAAACATCATGAATTCTAATAAAACCATTCACACAGTTGGATTCCCTGCAATACCTACACGCAATTAACAACTCCGAAAATGTATACATTAAAAGTAAAGGCAGCACACCCCCTCGCAAAGTCAGAACACACACACCATACCTAACTTCCACAACCAGCATATACCTTCTAAAAACGCATACCACATCACCATCTAGTGACCAATTACTTAAAAAAGTTGATGTGCATTAAAACTGGAACAGATTTCTAACATACCTATAAGCTAATAAAACATAACTGCACGTTATAATGTTCTACACTACTTAAACTATATTTTATCCAGCACCACCTAGCCCTTTGGATAACATCCCTTCAAAAACCTGCACGAGCCCTCTTAAACACAAACACTACAAACTCAGACAGGAAAACCACCAAAACGAGAGACGTCATACATAGGAAAAAACAGAAAAAAAATGAAAGTCAACTTTGAACTAATAAGTGACAGTGAAATAGAAGAAATATTTAACAACAAACCAGAAACCACGATGAAACCATCGACATCAAGCAAGGAAGTTCTCCAACCGTAAGAACAGGAAGTACTACAGCATAACACGTCCCATAGAGAAGACAACAGTGTGAAAAGCTATACGCTTCAGAAAGGTAAAAAAACATTAAAAGCCTATTCCACTCAGAAACCTAACAAAAGACATGCAGAAAAAACTCTTAAAGAAATAGAAACACTAGAATTAGAAAAAGAAGAATCAAGTACACGAAAACAAACACAGCGGGCAATAAACATATTTCAAAACTGGCAAAAACAAAAACAAAAAAAACTACAACATAGACTTCCACACTATTACACCAGAAAACGTAAACACAATACTTAGAGAATTCTATGCTACAGTATGAAACACAAAAGGAGAAGAATACATAATAAGTGCATTTGTAACCTTACGTGCAGGACTAAACAGATATATAAACAACCCAACATTAAATAGAAAGATTAACATAATAAGAGATATACATCTAACAAATGCAAATAACGTATTTAAGTCAGTAATTAAAAATTACAGAAGACAAGGAAAAGATACAGCAGAACACCACCACCCACTCACAATACAAGAAATAACACAACTGAGAAACAGCCGAGTACTTTCGCCAAACAGAGTAGATGGATTCATAAGAAAAGTCTGGTTTGACATACAGCTACACTTCGCACGACGTGCGAATGAAGGAGTACGATACCTCACAGAAGACAGTGTTACAATAAACAAAGATACAGATGGCACAGAATAAGTAACAAAAACTTTTAACAAACATACAAAAAAATCACAAAGAACATGATGATGTTACAAAACATTTGCTAAGAGGATTCATGTTTGAAAACCGCACAGACCCTTTATGTCCTGTAAAAAGTTTCAAAGAATACTTACAAAAAAGGCCACCTAATACAAAACAACTGCTCCTCCACCCAAAAAAACATCCACAACATGTACTTGACAAAATGGAAACATGGTACACAACACAACCAATGGGAATAAATTATCTTGCAAAAATGTTACCACAAATCTGCAAACAAGCAAACCTATCAAAGAGATACACAAACCACTCCTTAAGAGCAACAGCAGTAACATTACTGTCACAATCAGGGATGGAAGCACGACAAATAATGAGTGTGACAGGACATAAAAGTGAAACATCACTACGATCCTATTACCAACCATCAGTAGATGAATTTAAAACATGGGGAAAAATAATATCTGGAACACAACAAGAAACACCAAAAATCCAATACATGAAGATAATATCAATAATACAACAGACAACGGACCAAGAAAAAAAAAATGAAAGTCCATAACACAGAACATCCATACCTGGAAAATGAATCGGAAAAACCACAAGACAAACAACAGATTATAAACTATGGAACAATAAACATCTACAACATAGAAACCCAACAAAATAAGTAAGTAAATTCTAAATTTATACTAAAACCATATATATATATATATATATATAGAGAGAGAGAGAGAGAGAGATAGGATGCAATATATAAACATAAAATTAACTATAAACACAATTTCTCATTACAGGTACTACACTAAGAAGAACTCAAGCCAACATATGAGCATAGACAACCATCAGGTCAGAACCAATACAGAAATATAAAAGAAACTACAACATGAAGACATACCAAAAGCTTTACAACTATATCTACTTATATAATTATTTCCTAACATTTCTTGAAAAAATAAAAATTAACTTGTATTTAAATTAAAACAGAAATAAACAATAAACACAAACTGAAAGTGTGGACTATTTTATCTCACAAAAAGTGGAAGAATACAAAGGAAAGCAAACAAAAACCTAAATAACAACAACACAAAAATAACACAAAACAAACTAACACCATTGTATAATGGCAATAACCCATGGCTGGGTGTGAGTAATGCTGGATTTACCCACGGTTGGCATGGTTTGGTCCACGCCAACTGTGGGTAAATCCAGCATTACCCACACCCAGCCATGGGTTATTGCTGTAATTACTAACAAATATGCATATACATTGTACATAATCATTACACACATCAACAAACAGTAATCCTACTTGCCACCTCTTAATCAATTATCCCTCTGTCTTATCAAATTATTACTTAACAAAACTAAGCAAGCATTCTTAATTATGTCTAACCACTACTAAACATCAGAAACCGCTACATGACATAACCTTTATTATTGAAAACTCCTGATAGTGAACTTTAAACATGTACTGCAGCATGGTTTTAACTCTGTATCTCCTAATTGTGCATTGTTGTCTCACAGTAAGACGCTGTCCGGTTCGATTCTCAGTTAGAGCATCTTCTGCATAGAGACATGTGTGAATGGGCGGACCTTCGTTGAAGGTTGTGCGTCAGGGCTGGTAACTCGGCACTTAAAAATCAACTACCAATCATTAGCGGACCGGAGTTCCGCTATGGCGACCCCTAACCGGGAAAAGCCGAAAGACGCAAAAAATCTCCTAATTATGTATCTTATCCATTTCAACATTATAATGCTATACTAAATCTGTAAAAATAACTCCTTTTACGTTACCTGTTTTACTTGTATTATATTGCATCATACATATTTGCTGGAGATTTTCCTCCTGGGACTCAACTGGAAAGGGGCCTCTAGCTCAGTTAGACTATCCTGGTGAACAAATGAAAATAAATAAATAATGTTATAAAATGTGATTATTTTTTTAAGGTAATCAGTTTCAATGAATATGGTATGACTGTGAACTGAATGGCATATATGTCATTGAAATGTATTAGTAAAATACAAACTTCCCCAGCCACAACTCTCTGAATACATGAGATCTGGACTGCTTCTTTGTTAACCAGTGTTTTGTGAGATCACAGTTATGTAAGCTGCTTTTTTCATTCGTAGAAGGTGTTTCTCGTTTCCCATGATTGTACAACCATGGAGTTATGATGCATAAGTAAGGGAGTGTTGGAGAAAAACTCTTTCGTGTAAACATAAAAGAGGGCTGCCCCATTCATAAATACTTTGTAGTGCACAGACCACCATGATTATGCTTCAGGACTAGTGAAAAGACAGGATTATTAAGCACTCCTTCCTGCTGTTAAGTTCTAGTCATGTTACAGCATCAACAGGGATGAGCAGAGAGCACAGAAGAGGGCAGGAAACTGTTACCAAGACATCAGACTTTTTTTTAAAGTCTACAGCTGTGGGTAACTGTTATCTCTTTGGATTTTGTTTTTCTCAAAAATGTCGAAGATATATATATATATATATATATATATATATATATATATATAAAATAGTTTCCTGACACTTTTCAGTGATGGCCTATCTCCCTGTAGCTGTTTTACAGGTTTCAAAGCTTAGTGCTACTACACTTTTTTTCTACAGTTTTGCAGTACATTGGAGCAGGTAATTCTTCATGTACTACAAAGATTTATGATAGGGTCTCTGATCGTAACCCAGATTGCTAGCCGGTTTTGACATGGATGTTGAAATTCATCTCTCAATCTACTCTCTTGGAGTGAACAATCTGGTAATGAGTGGAGATCCAATCATAGTCCTCTGTTTTTTCTCATATCACCTGCCATCTCAGTGGGTATGATGTTTAGCCAGTTGCATCCAGTTTGGTGTAAGTAGGTTAGATAACTTCTTGTACCAAGTGATCACTGGTGAAATTATATATATAAAGGATTGTACCCTTTGGTTGAGCTATGAGCAACTAAGGAAGTCAAATGAATCTTTAAAACATAATCAAGTGAGTACAACAGATGCAGCAAATTTATGTGAATGTTTACAGTATGATTATTATCAATATCCAGAAACAAATTCATCTCATTTGTCCAGTGGGACTAATTTAGTGCTACTGGTTTAATTTTCATGGCTATGTGCACCTGTCTAAGATTTTATGGAGGAAAAATTGAGTGAATGCTCTGTACATACATCAAGGAACATCTTTATGTGATTAGAAAAAAAAATTTTATGCAATGCTTTGTTCAGGTCTCTTAATGAAATTGATCACCAGCCTGCTCTTAATTTCATGGTGCTACAGGTTTCGTCTAAGAATATATGAGGTAGTGGTTACATAGGTTCATGGGTAATTACCAGGGCAATGACTCTCAAGGGGCCTTTTTAAGTCTAGCCATGCTTTCCAACAGTATCTGACAGGTTTTGATGCCATGGGGTTATTGTAAGACATATATATAGGTTTGGCATGGGTGGCTAAGAATTTACAGACTGCCTCTGTCTAAGTCAAATAGAGACATAGGTGCCAAACCAGGGATAAATTTCTGATTCCCCATGCAATGGTCCAAATTTTGCTCAAAGTGGCTTAGGGAAGAACTCTGCTTCACAGGGATGGGAAGCGTGTTCTAGAGAATGGGTAGTCTCTTGAGACACATAACTGTCCCTCCAATATGTCCTATTTATATTTTAGATAAGGTTTAGATCCTTAGATTGGGTGTCTGTTTGCCCAATCCCCAATGCAACAATCTTGCCACATTATTCTGCCTTTCAGTGTACAGGCCCTCTGCCATGAGTATATCATAACCAGGTATGTTACTGTTTCCAATTCTTTTTTTACAGAACCTACATTTGTCTGTTTCTCCCACATGTTAAGTGGACTTTGTTAACCAACATGTATGTAGTTCCCTATCTTGGGCTGCCATTATTAACCTTTCATCTTTTGGGTTCAGCTCACCTCTCCTTCACCACTCCTGTGTCAAATCCTCATCCGCATGAGGCTGTTCCAGGAGCTCTCCATACTTGCTAATGTATTTATGGCTTTTCACACTTCTTTCCTTCTCATCTGATACTTCACCTTATATTCTTTCTTTTGTTTTTGGCACATTCAGTTGCTGCCTGATTTTTGTCTAATTCTGGTTTGATTTCCATTCCCACTTGACACTAAACTGCTTCTGCTAAATTAAGCACAGAGGTCAGTCATCTTAAGACTTCCTCTCCTTATGTTTCAAAACTTTCACTATGTTTGGATCTGATAAGGTCAGCAGATATGTATGCAGTCCCATGACTGCAGATCTATACATGTAATCAATTTCAAGGAGGCCCATACCTCCTTCAGAGTGTGGAATATATAAACTTGTCATACACTTATTTTTATATATCATTTGATAAATGTGAAGCATTTTTCTTGTTTTTCTGTCCAAATGATCCAATTCCTTTTGGGGCCAGTCAATCACACCAAAACTGGAAGTTACAACAGGAAGACCAAATTGGTTTATAGCTTTGACTTTAATCCTAGATTTCAAGTCTGTCTTCAATATTAGTTTTAGTCTTCTGAAGTATTCCTTACTTTTACTCACATTTGTTCATGCTTTATTACCACTCCTTCATCAGTTCTCATATATTTATACACTGTTTCTTTCTCAAGTTCCTTTATATCACATTTCTGTCCCAAATTGATATTTTCTTGGTACTGCAACTTTCCTGATTTAAATGTTGCTTTTGTACACTTATCAAGACCAAATATCAATTTTATATCATTTGAGAAAGTTTTAACCATTTACAGTTGTTTTCAACTCCTCATCTGATGAACTATACCATTTTAAATCACCCACAAAAGTAGATGAGAAAGCTTTAAGAAAGATTTTTTTTCTTGTACCCAAGACCTAATCTAAGTAAACAGCTTAAAGGGTTAAGGGCAAGACAAAACAAAAGTGGTGACAAAGAATCACCCACCCTGGAATATCACCCTTTAAATTTTTATCCCTAGGATAGTAAGTTGTGCTTTGTCATGGCTTAATTGCAAAGTGTTTTGTTTAATGGTTACTGTATTGTAACTGATCTCTGTAGGATGTATCTTATACATCTGTAAGCACTCCTATAACCATGAATGTGGGATGCTGTCAAATGCTTTTGTATAATCTATCCATACCTTACTTAGATTCCTTCCGTTTTTACAATTCTCTGTTATGGCTTTATTTCATAGCAAATGATCGTTTCTTCTATATGACTTTCTTTTGTTACCCTTTTGTCCTATTGCCATGATTGAGTTTTCTTCTAAATAACTATCAAGCCTTGTACCATCTAAATAAGATTTATTATTGCAGGTGTCTAATCTGTGAATGTCTCCTGGCTGTCTGTTTCTATCTCTGAAAGGTCTTTTTGATACAAAACAAAATGTTCCCTAGTTATGCATATCTTTATCTATGTTTTGGCATGAAAGTTATTCAATGAAGCATTCCTTTTCTACTAAAACTGTATTTACTAAAGCTGCATGTAAAATATGAACTATAAAATGAAGTTATAGGCCTGCTTCAAATGGATGCATTTCTAAGCCTAAGCAAAGAGAATACTGTATTTATATAGGATCCAATCTAAAAAACTATCCCCAGAATTCAATAATGCCTACATTAAGTGTACACTATGTGTACACCATTCTGAGTGAACAGAGAACATAGACATAACTCACACCTTCTTCCTCCTAATTTTAGTTTTTCTACAGATATTCTTGAAACTTTAGGTATTGACAGGGATTCATAAAGGTTACCACAAAGTGTAGACTACATGTACACTTAGTGAAATCTTTCTGATTGACTCGAAAGCACAAAAAATGTGACAAGAATGTTCTTGAATACATATTGTGGACACTTAATGTAGGTTTTATTGAATCTAGCCCTGTATTTATGTAACAAAACTATATTTATGCATTGAATGATAATTTCAAATAATGTCATGACCCCACATAATCCCCTGTCCCCGCTTATCTACTACTGATTTCTGTCATCGCCTACTTACCTCCTTGAGGTTAAGGCTTAAATAGCTTTACCTCATTTCTCCTCTCAGAATAGGAGCACGTATGTGTGCATACTGTACTTTTTTCTAACTATCCTTCTGTTTTTTTTTTCTCATACTTCACCCCCCCTTACTAACATAAAAAAGAGCCTAATATTCAATTTAGTAATACTTCTAGTTTCCAGTTTCCTTGAATAATATGTATGTTCTTAGAACTATTTCTGCCATGTTTTTTCTGCCATGTTTTATTTTTTTGTACAGTGTATTCAACTCAGTTATGCTAATAATCTGTTTTGTACATAGGTTTATGTGTGTAATTCTCTCACGCTTGTAAAATGTTGCAAAATTGCCATTGAGTTTTTATCCCTGTAAATATATACATGTTTTTTCTGTAAATTGTGTAAATACTTTTAGATCTTTTCTCCTCGAGTCTCCACTGAAAATGAACTTAAGTTCAGTTGGACCAACCCAGTTAACAAATGTCAAATAAAATAAAAATAAAATAATTAAATAAATCTAGGGACACTGAAGAAACCGACTGAACACTTAAGTCATCTGCAGTACAACAAGGAAAGACACTTGCAGAGAGAACAATTTTAAGAAAAACATTCTAGAGATGAGGATAAAGTCAGAAGAAGAGCAGAATTAACAACAGGATATACATTTTTCAACAAATGGAGAATATTTCATCACAATGCACAAAACTACTTAGAAGTTATGAACAGCCATTTGTCTAAAGTTTTGCACCCTGAATTAATTTGCCTATCTTCTTATGATGCATCCAATCAAACAATACTTTGTTGATAGAATTTCAACTATATAAACAGTCACAATTTCATAATAAATGCTGAATATAATCTTGCATATATGTATCTCTGGATCATTACTAAAGATAGTCCAAGAAGTTTTAAGTTTTAATCTTCATGTAGATAGCAATGGTTAAATTTCAATTCTTCACCGTATAAAATGGATAATTGAATACTAGCCTCACATTGTAAACATGCCTATATTACAAGGACTACAGTCGGTTTGTAAGCAAATGTATCAAACCAAAAGGGACGTATAGGACTAGGTGAAAATGGATCATGTCAAGATGAGAATGATAGTCAAGTATGAGTGAATTTTCCCTTTCCCTTCCAATGCTGCCGCACAGGGCAGTAGTAATAATGATAATACTACTAACGCTATTAATAGTATTAATAATAACAATAATAATAACAATGCAGAATGGCATTTTGCCAGAGAGACAAAACAAGTTCTGTTCTTCTCATGATGTTAGATCAAATGGTCCACCTTGACATTTTAAACTTTGGGGAGATGATCTTTTAGAAGGAACTCTCTATGGCCTTTAAACAATTGAATAGCCAAATAAAACCAATGGCACACACATTATGAATCCAGGGCAAGAACTTCTTCTGGCTCATAAAGAGGTGTTCCCTGTCCCATTCAGATACATTTTAATATTTATTTAAAAAAGTAAACAAATACCACAAACTCCATCATTTTAATAATTGAAAATTTGATTTATAACACTGCATCTGTTTTAAAAAAAATCAAAATGTTATCTTTAAATCATCTTAATGGCAAAGAGGGATAAAGCCCTGACTCCCACTCAGATAACCTGGGATCAATTACCTGCTTGGGTGACTGATGGAGCTGTCAGGGAAAGATATGTGTGCCCATCCTGGAAGAGAAGGGAGGATGGAACCAGTATGCACTGCTTAAGTTCTGTGGAGGAAGGGGTGCCAGGTGTAAATATGAGGTCTGGGGTTGGGCATTAGCCACATAAAGTCAGTGATGGGTGACATCCATCAATGTGGGTCTGCAGGAGCTTGCACTTATAAGTAGAAGGCATTGTAGGCCTCTGCTGGAATGTGGATTGCACATCCCCCAAGGGGTGAGTTAGACTAATACAAAATGCCCTCATAGCCAGGATGCTAGTGAGGACATAAAGCAGCCTCATACCTGACAGAATGGCAGCCTCTACAATACAGCTCTCACACAGATAAGAAGCAAAATTCCTAGGTAGTGAATGGGCTATATCTGAATGGGGGGGGGTGGCCCTTCATTTTCAGGAGGTATAGGGGCAAACAGCTGTTACAAAAATACATCTTTAAACTAAAGAATGGACAAAAGCAATAAGACAGAGTGGACCAAGGGTATATTTTTTAATTAATGAGTTGTTAACATAAGTAATGCATTGATCTTCTTCTTTCGGCTGCTCCCATTAGGGGTTGCCACAGCGGATCATCTGTTTCCATTTCTTCCTGTCCTCTGCATCTTGCTCTGTCACACCAACCACCTGCATGTCCTCTCTCACCACATCCATAAATCTTATCTTAGGCCTTCCTCTTTTCCTGTTACCTGGCAGCTTCATCCTTAGCATCTTTTTCCCAATATACTCTGCATCTCTCCTCAGCACATGTCCAAACCAACGTAATCTTGCCTCTCTGGCTTTGTCTCCAAACCTTCCAACCTGGGCTGACCCTCTAATATACTTATTCCTAATCCTGTCCACCCTCATCACACCCAGTGCAAATCTTAACATCTTTAACTCTACCATGTCCAGCTCTGACTCCTGCCTTTTTGTCAGTGCCACTGTCTCCAACCCATATAACATAGCTGGTCTCACTACCCTCTTGTAGACCTTCCCTTTCACTCTTACTGGTATTCATCTGTCATAAATCACTCCTGACACTCTTTTCCACCCACTCCATCCTGCCTGTAATCTCTTCTTCACCTCTCTTCCACACTCACCATTACTTGAGAAAGTCTGTGCGTACCTGAGCGCTTGTGGCTGAAGGCTGAGTAAACCCTTTAGAAAGGCTTTGTATACAGGTCGTAGTTCCTGCTGGTCAGGTTGCCTGGTGAGAGGAACTGCTAGTGGTGCAGCTAGAAATCAAAGATGAAACACACAGAAAAAACAGGCAAAACAATGCAAATGTGGCTCAGCTAAGGAGCTCTGCTCGCCATGGTGGCAAAAAATCAACGTAGTCGAAGTCCCTGCTCCTCAAGAACAAATTTTTCCACTTCAATGGGCACTACTATCGCCAGCGCACTGGGATCACTATGGGAGCAGCTATGGCCATCGAGTTTGGCAAACACGGCCTTAAGGAAGTGGGAGCAGGACCACCATGATTATGCTTCATGACTGGTGAAAAGACAGGATTATTAAGCACCCCTTCCTGCTGTTAAGTTCTAGTCATGTTACAGCATCAACAGGGATGAGCAGAGAGCACAGAAGAGGGCAGGAAACTGTTACCAAGACATCAGACTTTTTTTTAAAGTCTACAGCTGTGGGTAACTGTTATCTCTTTGGATTTTGTTTTTCTCAAAAATGTTGAAGATATATATATATATATATATATATATATATATATATATATATATATATATATGCCTATCTCCCTGTAGCTGTTTTACAGGTTTCAAAGCTTAGTGCTACTACATTTTTTTCTACGGTTTTGCAGTACATTGGAGCAGGTAATTCTTCATGTACTACAAAGATTTATGATAGGGTCTCTGATCGTAACCCAGATTGCTAGCCGTTTTTGACATGGATGTTGAAATTCATCTCTCAATCTACTCTCTTGGAGTGAACAATCTGGTAATGAGTGGAGATCCAATCATAGTCCTCTGTTTTTTCTCATATCACCTGCCATCTCAGTGGGTATGATGTTTAGCCAGTTGCATCCAGTTTGGTGTAAGTAGGTTAGATAACCTCTTGTACCAAGTGATCACTGGTGAAATTATATATATAAAGGATTGTACCCTTTGGTTTAGCTATGAGCAACTAAGGAAGTCAAATGAATCTTTAAAACATAATCAAGTGAGTACAACAGATGCAGCAAATTTATGTGAATGTTTACAGTATGATTATTATCAATATCCAGAAACAAATTCATCTTATTTGTCCAGTGGGACTAGTTTAGTGCTACCGGTTTAATTTTCATGGCTATGTGCAACTGTCTAAGATTTTATGGAGGAAAAATTGAGTGAATGCTCTGTACATACATCAAGGAATATCTTTATGTGATTAGAAAAAAAAATATTTATGCAATGCTTTGTTCAGGTCTCTTAATGAAATTGATCACCAGCCTGCTCTTAATTTCATGGTGCTACAGGTTTTGTCTAAGAATATATGAGGTAGTGGTTACATAGGTTCATGGGTAATTACCAGGGCAATGACTCTCAAGGGGCCTTTTTAAGTCTAGCCATGCTTTCCAACAGTATCTGACAGGTTTTGATGCCATGGGGTTATTTTAAGATATATATATAGGTTTGGCATGGGTGGCTAAGAATTTACAGACTGTCTCTGTAAGTCAAATAGAGACATAGGTGCCAAACCAGGGATAAATTTCTGATTCCCCATGCAATGGTCCAAATTATGCTCAAAGTGGCTTAGGGAAGAACTTTGCTTCACAGGGATGGGAAGCGTGTTCTAGAGAATGGATAGTCTCTTGAGACACATAACTGTCCCTCCAATATGTCCTATTTATATTTTAGATAAGGTTTAGGTCCTTAGATTGGGTGTCTGTTTGCCCAATCCCCAATGCAACAATCTTGCCACATTATTCTGCCTTTCAGTGTACAGGCCCTCTGCCATGAGTATATCATAACCAGGTGTGTTACTGTTTCCAATTCTTTTTTTACAGAACCTACATTTGTCTGTTTCTCCCACATGTTAAGTGGACTTTGTTAACCAGCATGTATGTAGTTCCCTATCTTGGGCTGCCATTATTAACCTTTCATCTTTTGGGTTCAGCTCACCTCTCCTTCACCACTCCTGTGTCAAATCCTCATCCGCATGAGGCTGTTCCAGGAGCTCTCCATACTTGCTAATGTATTTATGGCTTTTCACACTTCTTTCCTTCTCATCTGATACTTCACCTTATATTCTTTCTTTTGTTTTTGGCACATTCAGTTGCTGCCTGATTTTTGTCTAATTCTGATTTGATTTCCATTCCCACTTGACACTAAACTGCTTCTGCTAAATTAAGCACAGAGGTCGGTCATCTTAAGACTTCCTCTCCTTATGTTTCAAAACTTTCACTATGTTTGGATCTGATAAGGTCAGCAGATATGTATGCAGTCCCATGACTGCTGATCTATACATGTAATCAATTTCAAGGAGGCCCATACCTCCTTCAGAGTGTGGAATATATAAACTTGTCATACACTTATTTTTATATATCATTTGATAAATGTGAAGCATTTTTCTTGTTTTTCTGTCCAAATGATCCAATTCCTTTTGGGGCCAGTCAATCACACCAAAACTGGAAGTTACAACAGGAAGACCAAATTGGTTTATAGCTTTGACTTTAATCCTAGATTTCAAGTCTGTCTTCAATATTAGTTTTAGTCTTCTGAAGTATTCCTTACTTTTACTCACATTTGTTCATGCTTTATTACCACCCCTTCATCAGTTCTCATATATTTATACACTGTTTCTTTCTCAAGTTCCTTTATATCACATTTCTGTCCCAAATTGATATTTTCTTGGTACTGCAACTTTCCTGATTTAAATGTTGCTTTTGTACACTTATCAAGACCAAATATCATTTTTATATCATATGAGAAAGTTTTAACCATTTACAGTTGTTTTCATCTCCTCATCTGATGAACTATACCATTTTAAATCACCCACAAAAGTAGATGAGAAAGCTTTAAGAAAGATTTTTTTTCTTGTACCCAAGACCTAATCTAAGTAAACAGCTTAAAGGGTTAAGGGCAAGACAAAACAAAAGTGGTGACAAAGAATTACCCACCCTGGAATATCACCCTTTAAATTTTTATCCCTAGGATAATAAGTTGTGCTTTGTCATGGCTTAATTGCAAAGTGGTTTGTTTAATGGTTACTGTATTGTAACTGATCACTGTAGGATGTATCTTATACATCTGTAAGCACTCCTTTAACCATGAATGTGGGATGCTGTCAAATGCTTTTGTATAATCTATCCATACCTTACTTAGATTCCTTGCCTTTTTACAATTCTGTTATGGCTTTATTTCATAGCAAATGATCGTTTCTTCTATATGACTTTCTTTTGTTACCCCTTTGTCCTATTGCCATGATTGAGTTTTCTTCTAAATAACTATCAAGCCTTGTACCATCTAAATAAGATTTATTATTGCAGGTGTCTAATCTGTGAATGTCTCCTGGCTGTCTGTTTCTATCTCTGAAAGGTCTTTTTGATACAAAACAAAATGTTCCCTAGTTATGCATATCTTTATCTATGTTTTGGCATGAAAGTTATTCAGTGAAGCATTCCTTTTCTACTAAAACTGTATTTACTAAAGCTGCATGTAAAATATGAACTATAAAATGAAGTTATAGGCCTGCTTCAAATGGATGCATTTCTAAGCCTAAGCAAAGAGAATACTGTATTTATATAGGATCCAATCTAAAAAACTATCCCCAGAATTCAATAATGCCTACATTAAATGTACACTATGTGTACACCATTCTGAGTGAACAGAGAACATAGACATAACTCACACCTTCTTCCTCCTAATTTTAGTTTTTCTACAGATATTCTTGAAACTTTAGGTATTGACAGGGATTCATAAAGGTTACCACAAAGTGTAGACTACATGTACACTTAGTGAAATCTTTCTGATTGAGTTGAAAGCACAAAAAATGTGACAAGAATGTTCTTGAATACATATTGTGGACACTTAATGTAGGTTTTATTGAATCTGGCCCTGTATTTATGTAACAAAACTGTATTTATGCATTGAATGATAATTTCAAATAATGTCATGACCCCACATAATCCACTGTCCCTGCTTATCTACTACTGATTTCCGTCATCGCCTACTTACCTCCTTGAGGTTAAGGCTTAAATAGCTTTACCTCATTTCTCCTCTCAGAATAGGAACATGTATGTGTGCATACTGTACTTTTTTCTAACTATCCTTCTGTTTTTTTTTTCTCATACTTCACCCCCCCCCTACTAACATAAAAAAGAGCCTAATATTTAATTTAGTAATACTTCTAGTTTCCAGTTTCCTTGAATAATATGTATGTTCTTAGAACTATTTCTGCCATGTTTTTTCTGCCATGTTTTATTTTTTTGTACAGTGTATTCAACTCAGTTATGCTAATAACCTGTTTTGTACGTATGTTTGTGTGTGTAATTCTCTCATGCTTGTAAAATGTTGCAAAATTGCCATTGAGTTTTTATCCCTGTAAATATATACATGTTTTTTCTGTAAATTGTGTAAATACTTTTGGATCTTTTCTCCTCGGGTCTCCACTGAAAATGAACTTAAGTTCAGTTGGACCAACCCAGTTAACAAATGTCAAATAAAATTAAAATAAAATAATTAAATAAATCTAGGGACACTGAAGAAACCGACTGAACACTTAGTCATCTGCAGTACAACAAGAAAAGACACTTGCAGAGAGAACAATTTTAAGAAAAACATTCTAGAGATGAGGATAAAGTCAGAAGAAGAGCAGAATTAACAACAGGATATACATTTTTCAACAAATGGAGAATATTTCATCACAATGCACAAAACTACTTAGAAGTTATGAACAGCCATTTGTCTAAAGTTTTGCACCCTGAATTAATTTGCTTATCTTCTTATGGTGCATCCAATCAAACAATACTTTGTTGATAGAATTTCAACTATATAAACAGTCACAGTTTCATAATAAATGCTGAATATAATATTGCATATATGTATCTCTGGATCATTACTAAAGATAGTCCAAGAAGTTTTAAGTTTTAATCTTCATGTAGATAGCAATGGTTAAATTTCAATTCTTCACCGTATAAAATGGATAATTGAATACTAGCCTCACATTGTAAACATGCCTACATTACAAGTACTACAGTCGGTTTGTAAGCAAATGTATCAAACCAAAAGGGACGTATAGGACTAGGTGAAAATGGATCATGTCAAGATGAGAATGATAGTCAAGTATGAGTGAATTTTCCCTTTCCCTTCCAATGCTGCCGCACAGGGCAGTAGTAATAATGATGATACTACTAACGCTGTTAATAGTATTAATAATAACAATAATAATAACAATGCAGAATGGCATTTTGCCAGAGAGACAAAACAAGTTCTGTTCTTCTCATGATGTTAGATCAAATGGTCCACCTTGACATTTTGAACTTTGGGGAGATGATCTTTTAGAAGGAACTCTCTATGGCCTTTAAACAATTGAATAGCCAAATAAAACCAATGGCACACACATTATGAATCCAGGGCAAGAACTTCTTCTGGCTCATAAAGAGGTGTTCCCTGTCCCATTCAGATACATTTTAATATTTATTTAAAAAAGTAAACAAATACCACAAACTCCATCATTTTAATCATTGAAAATTTGATTTATAACACTGCATCTGTTTTAAAAAAAATCAAAATGTTATCTTTAAATCATCTTAATGGCAAAGAGGGATAAAGCCCTGACTCCCACTCAGATAACCTGGGATCAATTACCTGCTTGGGTGACTGATGGAGCTTTCAGGGAAAGATATGTGTGCCCATCCTGGAAGAGAAGGGAGGATGGAACCAGTATGCACTGCTTAAGTTCCGTGGAGGAAGGGGTGCCAGGTGTAAATATGAGGGTTGGGCATTAGCCACACAAAGTCAGTGATGGGTGACATCCATCAATGTGGGTCTGCAGGAGCTTGCACTTATAAGTAGAAGGCATTGTAGGCCTCTGCTGGAATGTGGATTGCACATCCCCCAAAGGGTGAGTTAAACTAATACAAAATGCCCTCATAGCCAGGATGTTGGTGAGGACATAAAGCAGCCTCATACCTGACAGAATGGCAGCCTCCACAATACAGCTCTCACACAGATAAGAAGCAAAATTCCTAGGTAGTGAATGGGCTATATCTGAATGGGGGGGGTGGCCCTTCATTTTCAGGAAGTATGGGGGAAAACAGCTGTTACAAAAATACATCTTTAAACCGAAGAATGGACAAAAGCAATAAGACAGAGTGGACCAAGGGTATATTTTTTAATTAATGAGTTGTTAACATAAGTAATGCATTGATCTTCTTCTTTCGGCTGCTCCTGTTAGGGGTCGCCACAGCAGATCATCTGTTTCCATTTCTTCCTGTCCTCTGCATCTTGCTCTGTCACACCAATCACCTGCATGTCCTCTCTCACCACATCCATAAACCTTATCTTAGGCCTTCCTCTTTTCCTGTTACCTGGCAGCTTCATCCTTAGCATCTTTTCCCAATATACTCTTCATCCCTCCTCAGCACATGTCCAAACCAATGTAATCTTACCTCTCTGGCTTTGTCTCCAAACCATCCAACCTGGGCTGACCCTCTAATATACTTATTCCTAATCCTGTCCACCCTCATCACACCCAGTGCAAATCTTAACATCTTTAACTCTACCACGTCCAGCTCTGACTCCTGCCTTTTTGTCAGTGCCACTGTCTCCAACCCATATAACATAGCTGGTCTCACTACCCTCTTGTAGACCTTCCCTTTCACTCTTACTGGTACTCGTCTGTCACAAATCACTCCTGACACTCTTTTCCACCCACTCCATCCTGCCTGTAATCTCTTCTTCACCTCTTTTCCACACTCACCATTACTTGAAAAAGGCTGTGCGTACCTGAGCGCTTGTGGCTGAAGGCTGAGTAAAGCCTTTAGAAAGGCTTCGTATACAGGTCGTAGTTCTGGCTGGTCAGGTTGCCTGGTGAGAGGAACTGCTATTGTGGCAGCTAGAAATCAAAGATGAAACACACAGAAAAAACAGGCAAAACAACATAAATGTGGCTCGGCTAAAGAGCTCTGCTCGCCGTGGTGACAAAAAATCAACGTAGTTGAAGTCCCTGCTCCTCAAGAACAATTTTTTCCACTTCAGTGGGCACTACTATTGCCAGAGCACTGGGATCGCTATGGGAGCAGCTATGGCCTCGAGTTTGGCAAACATGGAATTAAGGAAGTGGGAGGAGGACCACATATACAGTTTAACAACATAGCATGCTACTACAGGTTTATTGACGATATTTTCCTGGTTTGGAAGGGTAACCAGGTTGAACTGGAGGAATTCCTCATTTATATCAACAACACCACCGCATTCCTGCATTTTACCAGCAAACAAAGTACAGAGGAGATCGAATTTCTGGATCTTTACCTGAGAAAGAAACAAGGCTCCACCACACTGACACACAACCTCTATCAAAAACCCACTAGGGTCAACTTTTTTCTGCACGCCACCAGTATGCACCCCTTCAAACAGAAGGTGAGCATTATTAAATCACAAGGGATCCGTATAGCACGAGTCTCCCAGGACCTGACGGATTTCTTGACCAACATTCGAAAGCTACAGATGGACTTTTTAGCCCAAGGCTACTCAGAAGGGCTCATCAACAGGATCCTCGACCCCATCATCAGCCAGCGCCAACTTGGTGCCCCTAGGGCTCTAACTGACACCAGGATCCAGACCACCCCAGAAACTAGATTCCAGTTCAACTGCATCCTGGGCTTCTCTATGGACTACAAAGACATCATCCAGATCATAATGGACAATTGGCCCATCATCACAAATAACAGGTCTTTTGGCCACATTTTTCCAGAGAAACCCTCCTTCACAGCTGGTAAAGGGAGAAGCATTAGGGACTTTCTGGAACACCCCTGCCAAGTTAAACTTGACAACCCTGGTACCTTTGCCTGCAGTGAGCCTCCCTGCCACTACTGTAGACACATGAGTGGTGCCGCAGGCTTTTACTGCCCCAATGGCAGGAGACACTACACACCTAATGTCAGAGGCAACTGCAACATCACAGGAGTGGTTTACAGGGCAGCGTGCACCAAATGCAATGATTTCTATTTGGGCAAGACGGTCAACTCCCTTAAAACGT
Organism: Protopterus annectens; assembly: GCF_019279795.1. Taxonomy (NCBI): domain Eukaryota; kingdom Metazoa; phylum Chordata; order Ceratodontiformes; family Protopteridae; genus Protopterus; species Protopterus annectens. Next base: position 1,119,850,676 of record NC_056730.1, on the reverse strand, counting down.
GGATAGCAAAACACCTGCATGACTTAAAATACTTGAAAGTGACAAACTAGCTGGCAGTGCATTGATCTCAGGAACCTAGGACACAATACGTTCAAATTTCATGTTCTTGAATAAATCCCTAAATCCCCACTAGGCGGGGACCACAACTCGTTGCTTGAGAAGAGGGAACTCGAGTGGCAAATACATTTGCAGGCAAGGAAAAGACCAGGCCTTAACTATGCAGAATCTATGACCCCAGTCTTGTATCTCAGAAAGATACAACACCGTATACCACAACGTCTGCGCCTGGACCTCTAAAAGATTTACCGACGAAATGTTACCTTTCGTGCGACAGCCAGTTTTGATCTCACCAGTCTACCTCCAGCCCATGGTCTGATACTTCCCCTGGCGAATTCGGACTCATTTCTTTTTGGTCAATGGTTCATTTATATATATATATATATATATATATATATATATATATATATATATATATATATATATATTTTTGTCTTTCATGTCTTTCATGTTTTCTACAATGGTTCAGTATTACTGTTTTTTTCAGGTCTTTCTAGCTTTTCAGGTTCCATATGAGTGCCTTTTTAAGATTGTTTTTTTTTAATTAACAGCCTTCATTCAGTTCCATATCTTAATACATTAGTTTCTATTGATATCCATTATTTATGCATTTTTCACTATTTTGTTTCTCTTTTTAGTTTCTGTATCTTATTTTTTGGATATCTAGCCTGGTTTTTATTGTTTGGTCTTATTGTTTGGTTTTCTAGCCTGTTTCTTATTTTACACACATGTTATTTTATATACATGTTGTTGCTATTTCTCTAGTACGCTCGGCTTTGCTTATTATGCTCTTTTAGGTCATCCACCATCCTGACGAAGATTTCGAAAAGTGTAGCCTAACAATGTATTTTACCAGCAAGGGTTGATTTTTTTTTCCAGCAAGACTATTTTTAGCTAACTACATTTTTTTTAGCTAATTTTAGCTAATCTCCGAACTTCACTATTGTAGGATTAGAGTGATTCTACTAACCATGTATGAACTGGCTCAGGGGATCTAACCTATCAGATTGTAAGGTGTGATGTCAAGTTGTCGTGCCCAATCACAATAAAGGTTTTTTCACCCACACTTGATTGGCTCCCACTGACACACCCCCAGGTACTCTTATAAAAGGAAATCCTCAGGATCACTCTTTTCATTAAGGAACTACGCTTCGATGGTGATTGTACTTCTGGTACTTTTTACTTCAATAAAGTACGACCTTCTAGAATCTGAACTTCGACTACGTTGATTTTTTGCCACCACGGCGAGCAGAGCTCCTTAGCCGAGCCACATTTATGTTGTTTTGCCTGTTTTTTCTGTGTGTTTCATCTTTGATTTCTAGCTGCCACACTAGCAGATCCTCTCACCAGGCGACCTGACCAGCCAGAACTACGACCTGTATACGAAGCCTTTCTAAAGGCTTTACTCAGCCTTCAACCACAAGCGCTCGGGTACACACAGCCTTTCTCAAGGCTTTACTGGTAGCCCAGCTTCTTCACCGACATCCCACCGTACCTTTATTAAGGCAGCCTACCTGGTCATCCATTTTTTCTTGGCTTCCCTAGGGTATTTTATTCGTGGACATTTTTCCTCCTCTGCATAGGAGCTTGAATACCCAGGTCTCACAGACAATCATTTTCCTGCTGGACACTCACCATTACTCTGAACTGTTGATCCTAAGTATTTAAAGTCATCCACCTTCACCACCTGTACTCCCTGCATCCTTACCATTCCTCTATCCTCAGTCTCATTCACACACATATATTCTGTCTTAGTCCTGCTGACCTTCATTCCTCTTCTCTCTAGAGCATATCTCCACCTCTCCAGGGTCTCCTCCACCTGTTCCCTACTCTCACTACAGATCACAATGCATTGATCAAAAAATACCAATTTCTTCCACTGCCTGGATGCATAACAAATGGAACCAAATATCAAGAACAACTGTAAAACTTGTACATATAATTAGAAAAATGTATAAAATGCATCCCCAGATGATTAAAAGTTGGTCTGTTAATTTTGTATAAAAGGAGTTGGCATAATATTCTGTTAACAGTAAAAAAAGAAATGCCAAACAAATAAAAAGACTGTCCAGTCTTGCAATGGGAACTTTCATGGGCTCTAATTTAACAGCCAGGCTATTTCTATGGGAAACTTTACTCTAGTGCTAGGAGTCATTTTCCCTGTAAAGTAACATTAAGGGAACATTGGCTCCAGATGATTGTCGCTGTTGAAATTATATTCTAACCCATGTGCAAAAATAGGAAAATAGGGTTGTGAATGGGTGGATGGATGGATTTGTTGCTTCTGAAAGGGCAATATATCTGTTGCCTGAGCTGAAAATCAATAAGCAGAGACCAGGAAATGTAATTGACGAATTACCTGAAAGTCTGATTATACAGCTTTCACCCATCATATATTCTGCATAGGAATTTTCAGATGATTTAAAATAATATTCTAAAGTCTGAAAAATTTATTCATGTATCCCAGTTAATCAAGAGGATGACTGCTGTCTGAAACAGTCCTGACAAGTCTGATTACTTTATGGCAAAAAAATGCCTCTGTTCTGTGGTATCCTCATTTTTTTAATTAATTTTCCGTACACTTTGTATATAAATTTTGCCCGGTCATCTCAAACAAATTAACTGCTGTCATATATATTTGTTCACAAGTTCCCACACATGATGGACAGTAATGCTGGATCTTTTCATACAGGGCAAATCACGTCAGTCATTAGAAAACCCAGCACTACCCACACCCTGACCGAATTGTTTAAAAAAATGGTTCTCCATTTTTCTGCATCAGTCTCTTTGCCAGCATACAAATAATAATAAAAAATAGATAAAAAACATAGATCTATTTGTCTTGGTACTCTGAGAACTCATCTCCAAATTGCATTCTAATGAAGAGAGCATGGTCTGCTTGCCCTGGCATTCTGAGAACTGAGTTATAAGTTGCAGTAAAGATTTTTTGAAACAGTAACACGATGTGTGATGGTGCACATATGACTGTGTTTTTTTTTGTGTGTGTGTGTGTGTGTGTGTGTGTGTGTGTGTGTGTGTGTGTGTGTGTGTGTGTGTGTGTGTTTGTGCTTATGCTTGTTATGACTTTTCATAAAAGTTCAGTCTGCGAAATTAACTGAATTATAAATATATGTATATTTTGGAAGCATTCCATGAGAAAGACTCTGTTCTGAATGTGAGGAAAGCTGATAGAAGAAAACAAAACAGGAAGCAGGAAAAATAATGTAGACAATAATATCTCATAAAAAAAAAAAAAAAAAGAAAAGTTGAGACTCAAACAATTAAACAGGCACGGCAAACATTATAACATGCAGTTTGGCAGCAGAGGCTGGTTCTGTGGTTAATCAGATGCTGTTCAGTCTCTTCAGTGTTAGTCTGTCCAAGGAAGAAGCTTCTTAATGACATGGACTATAAAACTGATCTACCACTGCTTTAGACTCCTGCATGCCTTGTGTTATAAACTGTGTTTCTGCTTTATTTCCTCCCATTCACTTGTTCTCCCTCTTCAAAGTATAAAATAACCATGTCCTTCTTATCAGATAAGGCATCCAATTTCTTCAGATTTCTGCTTTCAATTCCTTCTTTTGTACAACTTAATGTGTTCTTTTTCATAATGTTTATTCGATCGTAATTCTGTTTTCTTAGTGTTAGATTCTCCTGCGAAGTAGTTGAAGAAAGAAGTGAATGCTGGCCCAATGCCTCTTAAAACTGCTATGCCTTTCATGGCATCCACAACTGTCATACAATTAATTTTGTCATAAGATCGCACAACTATTCCTTACCTTTTTTAAGTTCATATTTTGACACAGCAACCAACAAGGAGTAGTTTATCAGATCTCCTTTGTCACCACATTCTAGCTGTAGGTATTTAGGTATCACCTCACATGGGGTTCTCCCTCATCATTTCAAATGAACAGAAATGTTAGCCCCATGTAACAAGCAGTGTAAGTTCTCTGCAAAGAGTTGCTCTCCTGTCCCTGCCTCACTTCTACTCAGTCTGTTTCTAGGTGTCTAGTCCCTTCATACTGTATGATCAAACTAAATGGCAGAGGTGCAGCTCCAATGTACTTTTATAATGTTTTGCATTCTGCCTCACGCTTGCATACCTTACAATCTGGAACTGCTTCTCTGCCCATAATCTCCTCTTGTTCAGTTCATTCTTCTGAAGAAGACATGAATCACAGCTGCAAAATGTCATGCCTTCATAGTGTGTTTAGAGATGTTTGTTAAACCAAGCCATATACCACCCCCTCCCCCTGCCAAGAGATGGGTGTGTAATGGCCCTGATTAACAGATTCCTAGTCCAAGCTTCTTCATAGGTTCATAGGTTCATAGGTTGGTACTAGGCTATCAGCCCTAGGGCCTATACAAGCCTAGCCATAACAATTCCCTGGCTATTTCTTCCCACATTATTTACTTTCCTGGACCCCTGTCTAGCAGGGCGACTGACGTGATCCCTGGGGTGAATTTTCTTTCTCCCATCCAATCATCAAGGTTCCTCTTGAAGAGGTCCAAAGAGGCACTCTGCTTGACATGTATGGGCAATCTATTCCAGAGTCTGGGGAGTCTCTGGGACCTATCCCTCCAGCATGTTTTGTTTATTATGATGACAAGGTTTAGATCCCTGGAGCGTGTAGCTCTGAGGGATTGGGATTTCTTTAAGTGTAGCATGTCCAACAGCTCTGGGTTTGACATGGCCTTGTATGTTAAGCAGAGATCGCCTCTGAGTAGACGATATGTGACAGAGTATAGCTGGAGTTTTTTGAGGTGGTCAGCATAGGGCATCTGCTTTAGGCCTGTGATTCTTTTAGTGAGGTATTTCTGAGGCCTTTCCAGTTGCTGCAGATGTCTTGAGAGGTACATACCAAATGGGGCGTTGTATTCTATAATGGGTCTCATGAGGGATGAGTACAGTGGGACAATGACCTCCTTTTTTCTGGATGAAAAGCCCTTCGTGATGAGGTGTGCCACATAGAAGGATTTCCTGACTGTTGTGGCGATGTGGTTATCGAAGGTGAGACCACTGTCCACCTGTGTCCCTAAGTCTCTTATCACACTTTCTGTGTTTAGTGTACTGCCACCTATATGGTAATTCATGGATACATGTTTTTTCCCAAAGGGGATAACAATACATTTCTTGGCATTGAGCTTGAGCCCAAGGCTCTGGCACCAAGCATCTGTTTCTGTAAGGCCCTTTTGTAGAGTATCCACATCATTTGGGGATTCAATAATGGCTCCCAGTTTGCAGTCATCTGCAAACTTTGTTAGCCAGAGTCCCTTAGTGTTGACCTGTACTTCAGAGAAGTAGATGCCAAACAAGAGCGGCCCCAGGACTGAACCCTGAGGTACTCCACTTGTCACTTGTCTGGAGCTGGATTTGGAGTCGGCTACTTTTACAGTGTGGGTTCTATCAGTAAGCCATTTAGCAACCCATTGGGTGACATAGGGATTAATGCCCAACTTAGTAAGTTCATCTATGATTCCAGAGTGGGGGATGGTGTCAAAGGCCTTGGCAAGGTCTAGATAGGCTGTGTGGACCACCTTACCCTTGCCCATGGCTCTGGAGACTGATTCAAAGAAGTCAATCAGGTTCAGGAGACAAAATCGGCCCTTCACAAATCCAAACTGGGTGTGGTCCAGTGTTTGAAGGTTGCCAATGTCTTTGTTTATAAGTTCCATGATAATACGCTTCATGGCCTTGCAGATAAGGCTTGTCAGACTAATGGGATGGTAGTTTCTGAGATTCAAGGTGGATCCCCCCCCTTGTGGATTGGGATAACTGTAGCTCTGCACCACTCAGTGGGCACAAAACCTGAGGTGAGGCTATGATTAAACATGACACTTAGGTGAGGTGCCAGTTCATATTGTAGTTCATGTAGTACACAGCCCGGGATGTCATCTGGTCCCATGGATGCTGTATTCTTGGCCTTAGAGAGTGCGTTTTGTAACTGTGTGGCCATTATTACTGGAATTTGGCAATCTTCCGGTATTGAGATGGGCCATTTAGGGTGTGAGAGGGGGGTGAAGTTGGCACTGAATTGATCCACCAGGATATTGGCAATATCCTTCAGATCAGTATATTTAATGCCATTCTGTTTTAGCTCAGAGCAGATCTGAGCATTGCCATTTAGATTCTTGGCATAGTTATAGAATGCTTTGTGGTTGTCTTTGGAATCTTTGGCAATTTTATTTTCGTAACTAGCTTTGGAGGATTTTATGAGGCATCTCAGTTTCTTACTGAGGCTAGTAAGGGAGTTTTTTGCATCCTGGGATTTTCCTCTTTTCTGCAAAAGTTTCTTCCTTTTGTTGTAAAGTTTGTTTATGGCAGGGGACCACCGGATTGGCTTCCTTTTTTTGGATGAGATAATGTGCCTCACTCTTCTGCATTAATAATACAACTTCCAGATAAACTTTCTCCAGTTTCTATGAGTTGTGATGTTGCAATGGACTTGGAAGACACCCCTCCCCACACAAAGAAGTCAAGCCAAATGAACTCACCTACTTGCACAGTACATTAGCTTGGTTGCACTGGCTATAGTCCATCTCTCTCCTCCAGCATGCAACCAGATGCACAAATGAAAGTTTGCTTAAAAAGATATAAAAGAAAAGGTTTTCTGTTACAAGATCTGCCCACTTGCACTCAAACCTTTGGAGAAATGGTATAGTGACCTCACAGAAAAGCAACATTGTGCAGCCAGATCAGGATATCTTATCTGTGATAAAGTGTTCAGTGATTAAATGGATATGTCCCAAATAAAAGTGACGTCTATCAGACAATAGGAATACAATCATCAAACTATTCTCCATTTTCATAGGATGTAATCTCCAGGGTATTATGCTCTGAGGAATGGGTCCTTATGGACCTATATGCTATTGGCCAGCCTTATCCCATGTGTATTGTTTTATTTTTCCAGTGCTAAGCAGTTGTACATTTTTTTCCCTGACAAACTACTTAGTACTCCTGGTAGGACATAGTCAACTCACAGTTCTACCCTTTTCAATGAAAAGTATATCAGAAAACTAATTTGGGTTTTGCTGCTTGCTCTCCTTATTACATTCACTGCATTTGTGTCTAATTATTGTCTTACTGTCATATGAACATTTAATATAAATGGATCATGCAGAGTTGATCTTGCAGTATTTTGGCTGTTCTTTCTCTGCTCTCTTTTAAAGTGACCTTATAAGACCATCCACCAGTCCTAGTATGTATCTTTACATGAGCGGCTAGCCTCCAACTTAAGTAGGCATTTGCACAACTTAAACATGAACTGGAGTAACGGTAGATGTAAATAGCTGTCAGTGAGCATTAAGCAGTAAGAGACATATGTGGCTTAATAAAACTAGGAATGCATTTCATTCTGTATCATGCTCACCACCCCACACTTGTATTAATATGTGCTAGGAGTGTTAAAACTAAAGCAAAATCTTTAAACTCTTTGATACCATGTACAGACCTCCACAGAATTCCAGAAAAAAAAGACACAACAGTGCCCAGCTAAATATTAACAACTAATTTAAAGGCCTGCATGCACAAGTGATTAGCAGATATTTTATCCTTTTCAGACATCTGGTTGAAGCTCTAAGTCATTGTGTTAAAGTTTTGTCCAATAACATCCAATATTTTGGCTTGATAAGATCAAGAGGCAAGTTGGCAGGACCTTGCTGTATGTGATAGTTACTACCCCAGCCCCTCTTTTTAATCAATCACAGTCTTTGTAAGTAATCTTTGGAAATGCTGCCCAGTTATCAAAAAACTGATCACAACTTCCTGTAGTAAATTTCCACCTACACTGACCTCAAACATTGCTCTGATATTTATTCAGTCAATAAAACATCTATTACATGGAGACTTAATAATCTGCTGGAACTTCAGATGATTGTTTGATTACATGTGGTTGGTTCCACACAGTGATATTTCAGTCTATTGCTGATGTAATGACTTACTCAGGCCACATCAGACGGTTTTAGATCCTAAAATGCAGAACTTCTGCATTGTAAACTAAGCAATTGCCCACATAAAACATCTTTATTCCAAGTTTTGACTGCCTATTGTAGTAACCACGCATCTGTTATTTGTTCTTGCCATAGCAAAAGACTGTAAATTTTAGAAAACATGTGGATGAGTAATTGCTAAATCAAGGACTGTCTTAACCTGTGTCAAAACAAATTGCCTGATGTCCATTTCAACACTCTTGACAGTACTGATCAGGCACTGAGTTTTATAAATGCATCTGGCACCAATGTTATAACAAAGGGAATAAAGTAAAAATGGTAGCACTCATACAACTAGGCAATCCAGATCAAGCGACAAAACATAGATATTTCTGCAGAAGAAGTGAAGCATCCCAAAACTAATGAACGAGTTGTTCTAGGGGAAGTTTGGGAAGGATACAGTGATTTAAAAACTCCAAATAATTGGTACTGTTGTTCAAGTACTTCTGGTGATATTGAGACTGTGACACAAACTGCATGAGCCACTTAGAATCTGTTCAAAACCCAAATGAAAACCCAGGGTGAGACATAATTCACTAACAGACTAAGCCTACAATAAATATGTGCATAATGTCTAGTTAAGTGTGCTGTCTATGAATTAAAGGATAGTATAGCATGCTTTACACAATGAAAGGGAGACTTTGTGAGGTGTAACGTTTCAGTAACAGTAAAAAAGAGAGTAAAAAAGATTGTGGAGAGATTCAACACGGAAAAATTCAGCCGGAAATTGAATGACATCTCTATGCAAATTAAGTTGTATGGAGAGAAGTTAAGAGGCATCAAACAAAAGAAACTGACTAGGGATGTGCAAGACTTTAGAATGGGCAATATATTTGTTTGGCAGAGAAACACTGAGAACAACGTGAGTCAGAGTGAACGTATACATCGCCCGCAACAGAGGAAGCCGGATGTAGGCGGAACAGGGGATTCAAGTTTGGCGCCAACGAACCTGAGCATGAACAACTCTGGTGAATCAACCAATGACAGAAGAGAAACCTTTGTAGTGAACACTGACGAACTGACACCGCCACCAAACCAGTTAGCCCTAAAGCCCACAGATGATTCCATAAGAACTGGAACTATTAGAAAAAACAATGCGACATCCATCAGGAACATGGATGCCCCTTTTCCAATAAGGATACACCCAATGACAAGGGGACCGAGGAAACGGAAATCCTCAATAGACAGGTACGAAAAACAAACCAAAAGGAACTGGAACTGACTTTATTGTTTTTTAATTTTTCTAAATATAATTTGTCTGCATCTGATTTTTCGTTGTTGAACAGAGGACTGAATTATGTGCCCTCACAGTACAGCAGACTGTCAGAGACTCTCACAGATTTAAGATTATTTGCTAGAAAAGTAGCGTTACGACTGCTTTTTAGAAACAAAGTAAATTTGTTGGAAAATGTAGATAATGTGTTTAAGAGTAGAAGCACCTTCTCACCGATGTTGCCAACAGATGTAGAATGCTTTGTAAGAACTTGTGAGAAGGATATTTACAAGCTATATGCTAATAAACATGTTAAAAATAGATTTTTCAACTTGGAAAAAGCTGAACATAAATCTATGAGGAACCTGAAAGATAACAGAGACATGGTGATTACTAATGCTGACAAGGGTGGGGGAGTAGTGTTGCTAGATAGATATGAATATATAACCACAATAGAAAAAACTTTACAACTGAATAGTACTTACAAAGAATTGCAACTTGAGGGGGTGATGAGAATAATAATGAAAGTTAGTGAAGAACTTTATGACATCTTAATGTGTCGACAAGTGAGTAAAGAGATGTTCGACTTCTTATATATTGAAGAACCACTAGTACCTGTGTTAAAGGGTCTGCCGAAGATACATAAAGCAATAGAACCGATACCCATGAGACCAATAGTATCCGGCAGACAATGGGCCACATACAACATCTCGATTTTTATAGAAAAAATGTTGAGGCCAATAGTGAATGAGATAAATACTATTCTTAGAGACACACAACACTTGCTGAAAGATCTAGAATCTTTTGACCTCCTGGAAAAGAGCAATGGGAAACTGCTCCTAGTCACTCTGGATGTTCGTGACTTGTTCACGTGCATCCCTAATGAATACGGAATGCAGGCAGTGAGAGAAGTGATGGTCACTAACAGTGATTTCTCCAGGAATAGGCAGATACTAATTAACCAGTTACTAGAACTAGTGCTGGATTGCAATGTATTTACATTCCACAACAAATATTACCTACAAACATGGGGTGTCGCTATGGGCACCCCATGTGCAAACTCCTATGCTAACCTGGTATTACATCACTGGGAGCAGGAACATGTATTTAATAGTATTTGGATGAAAAACATACGCATTTATAGGAGATTTGTAGATGATGTGATTTTGGCATGGGATGGGACTGTAGAAGAATTGAAGAGGTTTGTGGAATATTTAGAAAAAACAACTACATTTTTAAAATTCACATATGAACACTCTTATAGAGAGATTAATTTTTTAGATTTAACTTTATTTTATGACATCAATGATAGACTGTCTTTCAGACTTTTCAGAAAAGCTTGCTGGAGGAACACTATTTTGGAATACAGCAGCATGCATCCGAGATACATGTTTACAGGTATAGTGAAAGGACAGTTTTCAAGGTTAACCAGGCTATGTAAGGACACAGATACTCTACAAACTGAAGCAGACAACATGGAGAGACTGCTTGTAGCTAGAGGGTATAACAGTAAGTTAGTTAAAGATATGAGAAGTTGTATCATACCAGAAGAGAACAGATATATTACTTCAGGGGAGATTGATATAAGACCTAGGAAAGTAAGAGATGAGTACCATCCTACTCACCATAGACAGAATATAACAGTCAATTTTGTATTAAAATACACAAATGATATATATGAAATTAAGAAGATTATAAACAGACATTGGAACATCCTTACAATCACAGATGATATCAGGGGAGTAGTAGGCGAAAGGCCGAGTTTTGTTTTCAGGACTTGTGATAATCTGAAAACTATATTTTCATATAACTCAAATGACATCTCTAAACCACAAGATAGAACATCCGATAGATTAGGGACTTTTCCATGCAAGAAATGCAGTATGTGTCAACACATTAATCATATACAGGAATATGTACATCCACATGGACATTTTCACTTCATTCCAAGAAGTTATACAAATTGTGATACCATGAATTTAGTCTATATGGCTAACTGCGATTCATGCCCAGCTTTCTATGTTGGCCTTACCAAGAGGAAGCTGAGAGAGCGCATTTACAATCATATATACGACATACGCAAACAAAATGAGCTAAACGCATTAGCCAAACATATCATCTCGAATCCAACGCACAAATTTAAGTTCAGGGTTCTACAAAATATTAACATCAGCCCTAGATTGGGTGATAATGAGAGAGCCCTAGCGAAGCTAGAGATGCAATGGATTTTTAGATCCGGAGCACACAGGGATCCGGGCATAAATAATTATGTATCAGTGAAACCGTTTTTAGAATAAAATTGAGGTGAGTTTCTTGACATAGTCATTATAACATCATGTCTCATATATACATATCAAACACACCATATTTTGACTATATTCTCAGTATCTTGTCACTTAAGTGATTTTTAATAATTTTACAGAAAGTTTTATAATAGAGAAATATATTGATTCATTTTTACTATTAAAACATTCTATAAATAAAGAGAGTAATACTCTCATGAATGTATCAAGAATATATGTGGACGCACAGCTCCTGTATTTAAAATAAGCACATACACAGCAGTAGAGGTATGAATATACAGACAGGGGAGGTTTTTTGAAAATTAGATGAACAGCATTTTCTATTAAAATTAATATAAGAATAGGTAAAAGCAAGTAACACCAATGCTCTACCTCTAATGACAGTTATTGGTACAAATATTATACTTGGAAGTTTTGGAACACACGATAGTATCTCTCTAGGAAATGACTATTGTAATATATATACTCACTTTGAGATTAATTGCCTCTCTTGATACCCAGCAACTACTATCATATAGCACACTGCACTTTACAAAAATGTGAGAGCGAGGTCAAATGGATTTTAGACAGACAGGTTTTCACTTAGAGACATTCACTTCCTTTGAGACGATAGCAGCATGGCATATAACTAAGATAAGAAGTAAGTACGTGATATTTCAAATATTTGAATTTATGTATATATATTATTTTATGCCAGGTGCTAAACAAACTGACATTAGAGTACTCATAGAGAATAGGTGAAGCTAGATAAATAAAATAGTTAAATAGTTGATACAACATGTTCCGGTTCTTCAGTGCTGATTGTTAGATATGCTAAAATATTTTTACACATTTTAGGTTTTCATATTTAGTTGATAATAGTGTTTTTAATAGAAGTATGATGAATTGTTATTATTACCAGACAATGAAGAAAAGGATAATAATATTATTAGATACAAGACATACACCATATTAGTTTATGTATGAGACAGAGAATCAATATAAATTCAATGAGAATTATATATTTTTTAAATTACCTCTGATCATATGAGGGCCATCTGATATTGCCTATGACAGTAGTAATAGAAACATAAATTGACAGTGAATAATACACATTATAATATGTGATATACATGCTTTTTTAGATCATTTTATATATACATATATTCACATGAATTATATAACATAAACCTTGAGATTGTTCACCATCAATACAATCCTGATGATGTTTGACATCATAGAACACAATGCCATATTTATGGAATGTTGTTGGTATACGAGAATAGCCATTAGGAGCAATGACTTAGGATAAAAAAACCTGACTATGTTTTTGAATATATGCTCAGGTTTATTCTAATTCCTTTTTCGTTTATTTTATTTTATTTATTTAATGTTCTTACACTGCATTTCATGTCATATGGTTATGTAATTTACTTGAATTCATTTGAATTTATTTGAATTGCTTTAAAAAACATCAAAAACTCATGCTGATGAACTAATAAGTATTTAAATCAGATGTATTTTGATTATTTATAGATATGGTGATAGTTTGTTTTAATATAAGAAATGTGTAAGGGTCCTTAGAAATGTAAATATAGCAATTCACTAAATTATGAAGAGAGAAGGAATGAGATGTGCTCAGCTAACCACTATAGTAATCAATGATGCATAATTAATTGATTTAGTGATTAATTATTTAATTAGTGAATGGTTTCAATTGTTTAATGATGTGATTAGGAATACCTTTTTGGTATATAATGAACTAAGATAAACCTAGTGATATTGATCTGAAGAAGCGTGCCAGCAGCACGCGAAAGCGCTTATCTCTACCTGTTCTATTTACTGGAATAAAGGATTTTTCGTTGAAGAAGGTGTCTCGTGGTGTATCCTGACTAGTTACTTTTTATGATTATGTTTCAGTAACAGTGAAAGGTTACACTGCAAGGGAAAACAAAATTTAATGGCTGTGCATGAAATCAACAGTGAACAGCAATATAAGATCAAAGTAACAAAAACAGTTGTATGTAGATGCTATTCTAGGAAATATTTATTTATTTGTGTTGACTAGTGTGGTGGACTGATCCAAAGAGAAATTATTTCAACCACAGCCCAGGAGTTGAAATCAAATTTGAAAAGATTTTTTAAGCAATGGTTTATTTAAGCAATAACCCACACCTGGGTGTGGGTAATGCTGGATTTACCCACGGTTGGTATGGTTTGGTCATGAGGCGAAGCCCGAGTGGCCAAACAAAGACAACTGTGGGTAAATCCAGCATTACCCACACCCAGAAATGGGTTATTGCTATTATACAATAACATTATTTAAGAAAAAAAATACTTACTTTTCTTAAATAATGGCATTGTATAATGCCTCTGTACTGCCCTTCCGCAGCTGTCTGTTTTTTTGCAGCAGTTCTGATGTACTGCGCATGCGTATGCTTACATAGTACATCAGAGCTGTGGGTGGAAGCAACAGAGAAAGCAAGATCTCCATTGCTTTTTACAAAGTGTCTCGCTATGTTAAAGGAGTTTAACATAGCGAGACAGCTTTAAAAAAAGCAAAGGAGAATCTCTGTTGCTTTTTTTAAAGTTGTCTCGCTATGTTAAACCCATTTAACATAGCAAGACAACTTTAAAAAAAGCAACGGAGAAAGGAAGATCTCCCTTACTTTTTTTAAAGCTGTCTCGCTATGTTAAACTCCTTTAACATAGGAGACAGTTTCTAAAAAGCAACGGAGATCTTGCGTTCTCCGTTGCTGTAAAAAAAAAAAAAAGACATACTAATGGAAAAAGTCCAGGCGGCCAGACCTTTTTCCATTAGTATAAGTCTTTGATTTATAACGTGCACGCTGACCAATCAGCGTGCACGTTTTGGAATATTAATGGAGGGTCGTTGTATAATATTATTATTTCTACATTAATACCAGGCACAAGAACATTAACAGTTACATAAGAATATTCTTTTTACATTTATACATTGATATATGAACAATGAAATGTGCAGAAACTAAATGAAGAGATCAGTTTAATAATCTTACCCAAAGAGTTGGTCTGTGCAACTAACAGCTGCCAGAGAGCTAGAGAAAGGGATAGTCATCTCCACCCCCACCCCCGCCTGCTTAGAAACTGTGAAAATGCAAATGAAAAGCAGGTAAACCAATCTGCCTGTACTAAGCAAAGAAGAAAAAATGGCACAAGAAATTCTATTGGTATCAGTTGCTAGAACTGCTGTGAGTGCTTGCTGTAAGGAGAGAAGCATAACACCAGTTGCAGATGACAGGAAGAGAGGTACCCTTCAAATCATGAGGGCAGCTTGGACAAAGACTAAGAACCTGTTACAGACCTTACAAGTGGGTCAGAAGACTGCAAATGCTCAGAGTAGTAACCATAGCAAAACTGAAGGTTTTTGAAGACTGATGATTCAAAAGAAAGTAACAGAAACCAGGAAGTACCCAAGAAAACTGGAAGTGACTGCAGGAATATGCTTGACTAATAGATTGCTATTTCACAGGCATTCTATAAGTAATACAACAGCTGTTTAGAACTGCCCAGAGTATACGCAAAACTGGCACCTGGGAACTGCCATCACTAACCAGTGTTTAGTCCATAATTTTTGCTGGCAAAATGTCACCTACTAAACCAGCAGATAAAGAAGTATTTCAAATGTTGCCATAGGTGCTATATGGCTGTATATTGTGAGGTCTTTAAAGAACACTAGTTCCTCAGATTTTTTTTTAATTTTTAAAGGTTGATTACATCATTAGATATCCAGAGGTACTTGCTCTATCTTCCCTACGGTAGACAAGGCGACAGATACTCTGTTAGAGATTTTTGCTTGAGTTAGGTTCTTGAAGCAAGTTATCACTGACCTCACTGGAGCTTTCATGTCAGATCTGATGAACTACTGTGGAAAACATAAGGTAGTACAGAGAATTGCATAATGTTATATGGACCAAGCATTGGACTTGCAGACATGTTTAGCTATGGTTCAGACATCTGTAGAGCAGCATAGGACTGACTAGAAAAAGTAAATGCCTTACCTATTGTTTGTATTCTAGGATGGGGGCACAAAACTCCAGAGGGTTCTTCCCTCATGAGCTGTTCTATGGCTGCACTGTGCATGACCCCTAGATTTGATATGGAAACACTGAATAGGTAAGCTTGTATACAGGTCACTGCTACAGTGGATTAACATCTTGAAAGTAATAAGAACACTGAAAAACCTTACGTAGCACCTCTCAAGTAAATACAGTGGTATGATGTAACAGTGCCATCATAGCACAGTGAAATTACAAAACAAAATGGTGCACAGATCTGCAGTTAACAAGTGGGGACCTCCTTACAATGGGAATATGGTCCCTAATTGATGTATGCAGATTTATTTAAAACACTCTAATGAATATCTGGGGGTGAGATGAGTGAAATAATTGGCATTTCATGACCAAAGATATCATGCAAACATTTTATTTAAAGGAACTTACTGGGGACAGTGGTGACGTTACACTGGGGGACACTGGGTAAAGTTAAAGAATGTGTATATCACTAAGGCATAAATGAATCTAACTTCTAACGAGAACAGTAAAATGTGCTTTGTGGGGAGGTAGGTACAGTGGTGCTCAAAGTGGGAAGAATTATTCATGAATCTACAGATGTTATTTGATAGAGTTTGTAGTTTGTCTTGGTTCATGGAAGATCCTGCAGTCATTACTGGGAGGACATATTCAAGTGTTGGTAATGCACCTTTTTGTAGGGATACCTCTTACCTCAGCTGTTAACAGGCAGGATATTTTGTGGTTAGAAATAGGAATCCTTTTAGCCTTTCACTTTAGTGATATATAACTGAAATGTTCAGAGAAAGAAGGAATGTAAAGAACCATTAATGAGGAGGTAACTGCAAGATAGTTGGTTGGGGGCGAGGCTTGGAGTATACATTTAGCAGTGAAAAAATAGAATGGTTTTAATTTATTTGACATTAAGTGTTAAAACTAATGAAACAAATCAAGGGTAAACTGCCTTGAAATAATTTTTGAGTATGGCACTGTACAGGAATAGCAAAAAGTCAGAATCCAGGTGATCATGTCATCAGCATAAAATAATACTGGAATGTTAGGGAGGATGAGCCTGAAAGTGCTAATTAAAATAATAAACAGCAAGAGACCATGTATGAAGCCATGAGTGATTACTAGGATAACTGGTTCACATACATTTCAATTTCCTTGTAAGAAATTATAGACAAAACCAAAATAATGGGAGACAAGGCCTAAAATCAGGAACAAACTATGGAAATCTTTTCCCTCCTTATTCAAAGACAGGAGACCAGATGGAAAGAAAATAAAATCATCAAGCAAAAGAGAGTTGTATTGCTGGAACTGGATTCATTCCCAAGTCTTGGTGAGAACCTTCATGATGTGTTTTTGCAAAATCTCGCCAAGATGTCACTGATATGTAGACTTTATTTCATATATAACATAGATCATGAAAATAAGTAGGTTAAAAAATAAAAAAGACAGTTGGGTGCAAAAGCCCCAGTATAAAAAAAGTACCCAGTCCTGGTAGGCACACTGGTGAAAAACTGGAAAAAATGACAGCGCTGAATCATCAAAACATAGAACTGTTCTTACAATGGGGCCAGGGCAGGCCCAGGAGGAGGATGGCCCCGTGCTGTAGAAGGAAGTAGTAGTCGACAAAAAGCTCTAAAACCGACAGAGCAAAAAAAAAGAGACATAAAGATGATTGAGTGACTATTTAGGATAAAAAGAAATGATGTATTGTTACTATTATGCAAGAAGACCAGAATTTCTGGATAGAAGATATTCAAAAAGATTAAGAGAGAAATTTGAGGAAAGAAAAATATTTGCACAAGAAAAACTGTTAAAAGCTTCAAATGCAAATTTGTGTTCATTAGTACAACAGATTGATGAAAAACATTATATCGGCCAAGAAACCTTGGGACATTTATTAAAAGAAGTGACTCAGGTTGTGTAAAAATATAAACAATACCTAGAGATTTTTGAAAGGTATAAAAAGAAACATGGATACGAAAGAGAGATCTAATATGGTGTAATAGTTGGTAACAAAATACGGTGGTCTAACCACGTAGTGTGTCCAATAGAAAAACAGTGTTCAGACAAAGCACTCGCAGCGTCTCCAAAACTCAAAGCACAGCTAACCAACGTTCAGTTGAAGAAAAACACTCTTGCAGCTTGTCCAAAGTATAAAAGCATGTTTAATTCATAAAAAAGTGGTAAGCGCTTTTGCGTAGGTTCACCTACGCTTCCTCAGACATAAAAACTGTATAAAACTCTCCAACTTTTAAACACAGACTGGCGGGAAAATGCATCAGTTAACTAGACAATCATTCAATCTAAAACATCTGCTGTTCAAGAATTGAAAAAGAAATGACAACTGCAGCACAAACCGCCTCCTAGATGTAAACAAAACACATTTGGGCGTTTAACAAATATCAATCTAGCTTCATAAATCTTACAAATGGTCATCATGTTGTTCAAGCATTCTCAATAGACAATAAAACCAGAATATTCATAAATCGAAAAATCACATCTTACGTGAATGTTAAAATGTGTGCACTGACAGAATAAAACATTTTCTCCTCCAAAGGCAACAAGCCTACATATTACAACTTGACGATGCCTGAAAATATGGCTTTGAATAGGCTCAAATGTAGGAGAGATATTATTGTGAAGCCAGCGGATAAAGGTGGTGGGGTGGTGGTGATGAATACTCTTGATTATACAACTACTATGTTATCTATGCTTTCTGACACCAATACGTATAGAGAAATATATAAGCAAGATATAGATCGTATAGTTCACAACATACATGATGTTCTGTATGATTTGGTTATGTGCAGACAGATCAGCAAGGAAATTCATGATTTCTTCTTTGTTGAGAATCCCATCACTCCCATTATTATGGGTTTTCCAAAAATACACAAGAACATCACCCCTATACCTATGAGACCCATAGTATCGGGGGAAGGATGGGCCACCTATAATATTTCAGCTTTCATTGAACATCTATTGAGACCTGTTGTAGAATCCTTTTCCTCCATACTTAGGGATACGTACCAGCTTTTGGATAGCATAGGGAATATAGCACTTGCTGTTGACCAACATGAATACCTGTTAATTACTCTAGACGTTAACAGTTTATTCACCTGTATACCTAATGAAGCAGGGATACAATCTGTTCATGAGATACTTGCTAGGAAATCAACTTATAGCAGAGATAGGAATTTACTCATTTGTCAACTCCTAGATTTAGTATTGAACAACAATATCTTTATGTTCCAAGATAAGAGTTATCTACAGAAATGGGGTGTTGCCATGGGCACACCCTGTGCTAACTCTTATGCCAATCTAGTGGTCCTAGAATGGGAGTTAAATCATGTATTCACGCATAATATGTTTAAATGGGTGAAGTTGTACAAACATTTTGTAGACGACATTATTATCATCTGGGAAGGCATACAGTCTGACTTTGAGATGTTTTGGTCAGAAATAGAGTCGACCACCACTTTTTTAACATTTACACAGGAGTATTCCACTTCATCCATCCCCTTTCTAGATGTAACACTTAACATCAATGAGAAGGGACAGGTCATTCCAACCCTATATAGAAAACCTGTCTGGAGGAACTCGATTCTCAGATATGAGAGCATGCACCCCAGGCATGTTTTCTTTGGCGTTGTCAAAAGCCAGTTCATCAGGTTGAGAAGGTTATGTAAAAATCCATGTGAATTGGAGAAGGAAGCTGATCTGATGGAGTCATTATTCAGAGATAGAGGGTATAAGTCCAGCATGGTCAAGGACATCAGGAATACAGTTCTGGGTTCTGACACCAATATGGCCACATGCACACGACATCATGTGAATAGGGACTTGGTTAAAATACAAACATCTGATACACTCAGGTACATTGTTAAATATACCAGTGATGTGAGATCCATTCAAGAGATAATTACACGCAATTGGAACATGTTAACTTTGGATGTTGCCACTAGGGAGATCATAGGTAACAGACCACGGTTTCTGTTTAGAAACTGTAATAATTTGAAGATGATTTTATGCAATCATTCATTATCTGGGGCTATTAACATTAACACCAGCTTGGAACTGGGAACATACCCATGCAATAATTGTAACAGATGTCAGTACATCACTTCTGTTCAGGACTTTTTACATCCTTGCATGAGCTTTAGGTTTTCGCCCAAGTTTCATGCTACCTGTGAGACCACTAATGTGATATATCTTGCTCACTGTTTGAGTTGCATAGCCTTCTACATAGGCCTTACAAAAAGGAGACTTAGTGACAGGATTTATAATCATTTATATGATATGAAGAAGGGCAATGAGAACAACGCCCTAGTTAAGCATTCTATGGAATATCCTACGCATCGGTCTTTCCAGTTTCGGGTTTTAGAAATAGTTAAGGTTAGCCCCAGAGGTGGTGATTCAGCCAATATGTTAGCTAAGGCTGAATTGAATTGGATCCTGAGAATGAGGGCACATCTATATCCAGGCTTAAATAATTTTATTACTATCAAGCCTATATTATAGATATACCCAACTGTATGCCTTGTTGGCCTTTCATCACTTATGATGAGTTGGGGGTTGAAATCTCTACCCTTATTAGTATCTGCATGGAATAGTGGACTTTGATGTGGTTACTTTGAAAGCTTTGAGAGTTAGTGGTGTTGTGTCAGTATATCAGAATTTTTTGAAATGATGGTCTCTATATTGCCCCTTGCTTCAGAGCGATTGTTTGATCTTGATTACTCATCACTTGGTTGTGTCTTGGAGACTCCCAATGATACACATAGATAGGAGTCTATTGTAATGTAGTTTCCAATAGAGCCAATATAAGTTTACACGTTTTATCTCGTTTTATGTTTACCAAGGGAATGTCGTCTCGTATGTGGAGGGTTTGTGACAACATAGCTCTTGTTCATATGTGTGTTTTGGATACTTCTAATGACATGCTTAGATAGGAGTCCATTGCAATGTAGTTTCCAACAGAGTTAATACAAGTTCACATGTTCTATCTTGTTTTATGTTTGCCAAGGGGATGCTGTCCTGTATGTGGAGGTTTGTGACAGTATAGCTTCTGTTTATATATTTCTATATGTAGGTGTTTATATTGTTGCTGTTGGTGTATTTATATTTATACTTTGTCTAGATGCCTTCAAGGGTATTTATGAGAAGTCCATATTGGATATTTCATCATAGTTGATTTTGATGGTGACGTGGAGATTTGCTCATATATATGTTTTGTTTCAGTGTTTATGCGCTTAGCCATATATAAGCACTTACGTATTTGATATGTTGGCTGAGCATGAGCTCGATTTTGTTCATTAGAGCCATGCACGACATATTGATGAGTACTTATGTGATGATGGTTTAGTTTATCTGGTATTGTAAGCTATATTTGTTTGATGTTTCCCTTTGGGAGCAGGAATTAAATTATTGACGAAGTTAATATTTTAGGTGCCAGTTACTGGCAGTAGTGCATATGTCTGTTAACATAAGTGTAACATTTTAATTTTTGATATATATTAAAAGTTTTTTTAAAAAAACATATATATACTTTTAAATATGATGTATGCGGTGATAATATTGTCTACAATCCAAATTGCTGCAGCTCGGTATTGAGAGCTGTCCGATTTGACATCAGGTATATGCAGGTTTTCTCTTAAAAGATTTTTTGCTGCAGTTTAAATCTTGAAGTTTATGTAGGTAGGGATTGGAGGAATGCCACTACTGTGGGCGTATGGTTTAGAGGGATGAATTACGTGCTGCACGTCAGTAGGTGTACTGACGCCTCTTTTTGTATGAACCTTCTTTATAGTATGTTTTCGTTTATATTTATTTATATCCCTTGGCGAGGAGTATATTCTATAAAATATTTGGGATTGTACACATTAATCACAGGGTTACGAAACAGTAAGTTTGAGTATTGTTAGCTACAGCGATTGTAAGCTTTACATTATAAATAACTATCAAGACATCCTTGCATATCTTGTCTGTGGTTATGAGAGTTTCTGCTGATAATATGCTCATTTGATATTATATAGTTAGCGATTCCGCTTTAGGAGGCTCTCTTTCATTTGAAAAGAGTTGTTCAGTTCAGTTATTTGTTCACAGCTAGGTCAACTATCTTGTGTGAAAGATAAAAATGAAATTCCTATTGTTGATGGGTCTTTTATTCTGTCAGTGCACACATTTTAACGTTCGTGTAAGATGTGATTTTTCGATTTATGAATATTCTGGTTTTATTGTCTATTGAGAATGCTTGAACAGCATGATGACCATGTGTAAGATTTATGAAGCTAGACTGATATTTGTTAAACGCCAAAATGTGTTTTGTTTACATCTAGGAGGCGGTTTGTGCTGCAGTTGTCATTTCTTTTTCAATTCTTGAACAGCAGATGTTTTAGATTGAATGATTGTCTAGTTAATTGATGCATTTTCCCGCCAGTCTGTGTTTAAAAGTTGGAGAGTTTTATACAGTTTTTATGTCTGAGGAAGCGTAGGTGAACCTACGCGAAAGCGCTTACCACTTTTTTACGAATTAAACACGCTTTTATACTTTGGACAAGCTGCAAGAGTGTTTTTTCTTCAACTGAACGTTGGTTAGCTGTGCTTTGAGTTTTGGAGACGCTGCGAGTGCTTTGTCTGAACACTGTTTTTCTATTGGACACACTACGTGGTTAGACCACCGTATTTTGTTACCAGTTTATTCATATCTTTTTACGGTGTGTTTATTCAGTATTGGCGCTGTTCCCTGTTTTTTTTTTTATGGTGTAATAGTTATTTATTTATTTATTTATTTAAGTTTGATGACCAAGGAAGTCCACTGGGCCAAGAAGAGCCCATTTTCAGTGGAGGCCCAGGGAGAAAAGCTTCACAATAATTGCAAGTTACATTTCACACGTTACAAAAGGACATAGTTCATACAACTAATTAAACATTTACAGATAAGCTCCATGATATTTGCAATTGGCTTGTCACAATGTTACAAAAATGAAAAGACATAATACAAAACAGAAATTTCAACATTCACATAAAGTGAATATTTTTGTTATAAACTCAATTATAGGTTTAACATTTCAAAATATATAGCTACTAGCCATTAGTAAGGTAGGAAAATATTATACATGGAGATAGTAATAGTATATTTGAGATTGAAGAGTATAGTACAGTAGATAATAGAGAGAAAATTAGTTTTTAGTAGGTGAGGGATTGTTTTGGGTGGGATGAAGTAATAGTAGAGGTAGCTGGATGAGTCAGTGCAAGGTGGAATGAGGGGGGGTTAAGTTGGAGCGTGGCAAGGGCATTCCCATTTGGAAGAAAGATGAGAGAGTAGCTGAGATTTGAAATTTGTATGGTTAGGTAGGTTGCGCAGGTGTGTGGGGAGAGAGTTCCACTGTTTAGCTAAGGAGTGGGACAGCAGTAGATGGCCAGGAGGTCGTGCAGCCTGACAGAGATTTTGGTTTTTGGATCTGAGTGAGCGTTTGGGAATGTCAGATTTTAAGAAAGTAGCGAGAGCTGGGTAGTTGGAGGTTTAAAGATGAGCTTGTAGACAATGGTGAGTTGTAGGTAACTGAGTTAGTTGGGTAGTTCAAGCCAGCTGAGGGTGAGGAGTGAGTGGCAGTGGTGGGATGAGTTTTTTGAATTGGTTGCAAATTTGGAGATCTTGTGGTAGCAGGATTCAAGTTTGGACCGAAGGATGAGATGGAGATTGGTGAAAAGAGGGGCACCATACATAAGAGAGGGGAGTAGGAAGGTGGATGCAAGAGTTTGACAGGTAGAGGCGCTAAGGAAGTGGTTGTGCCTGTAGAGGAAACCTAACTTTTGGTGGATTTTCTTGATTGTAGAGTGGATATGGGTGTCAAAATTTAGTTCTTCATCATTAATGATGCCATGAAGCTTGGTGTTGGGAACAGTTTCAAGGAGGGTGTTGTTTTGGTTCTGTATGGTGAATGTGGACTTGTCAATGGAGTTTTTGGTAGGGGAAAAACATGATTTTGGTTTTGTTTGCATTTAGTGCCAGATGGTTAGACTGCATCCAGGTTTCTGTTTTGGAGAAAACTAGTTGGGTTTTCGCTAGGAGCTCAGAGGGGGAGAAGGCTGAGCAGATGATTGTTGAGTCATCTGCATATTGGATTACAGATGAGCCTGGGATGGATTGGTGAAAGTTGTTAATGAATAGATTGAAGAGAAAAGGGACAAGAACAGAACCTTGTGGGACACCTGTGGGTGTGGGAAGGAAGGGAAACGAGAAAGCCAAACTAATCAATACAAAAAGCAGCTCCATAGATATTTGAAGAAAAATACAGGCAAAGGCACCCAGATATGGAAAATTTCACAATACAAAAATAAGATTACAAAGGGGGGACATAGAACAGAAGATTAGTAAAGTAGAAGTTAAACAAATAGAAGCTGAATGTATGGAATACCTGTGAAGTGAAGGATTTAGTGTAGAAAGTCTAAAAAGTTCATGTCACAGCATCATGGAACAATTAGTCCTCAAAATAGGAGAAATAGGTAGAGCTGGAAATATGTGAAGAAGAAATATGGGTATGGGAAAGAAAAAGAGATTTAATATTGCACAATATTTATGCAAAGGCGAAAGTAAAATTAATCAGTACTAAAAAAGCTACACCAAAGATATTTGAAGAGAAATATATGCAAAGGCATCCAGATATGGACATTTTTACAATACAAAAAATAAGAAAACAAAGGGGAAAAGTAGAAAAGAGGATTAGTAATGGAGAAATTAATGAAATAGGAACTGAAGTGACTCCCCAAATTAAGGCAAAACAGGTGGAACAGGAAGCATCTGATCAGTTGCCTCATTTAAATATTCTGGAATCTCAGAAGGAAACCAATACAAAAGTTCATTTGGAGTTGCACAGCAAGGGGAAGAACAGGAAATGGTGGCAACTCTGACACAGTCAATGTCGTGGAGTGATCGGTCAGTAACTTCCCATATGAAAGAGCAATGGATAATGCAAGATGCAGCTGAAGAGAATATATCACAGGAAGATCATCTGGAACTTTCTATAGAATGCTCACAAAAAACAGAGAACAAATAATGTGTCCTCAATTTAGAAGAAAATGATCTACGGGAAAAGTTGTTTGATTTAATAGAGATGGATAGACATAGTAAAACTGATGAAAGAATAGATTACAGAAAGTCAATAAGACTCAAAATGTTAAAAGTCTGATAAAACAAATGAATGCAGTAATCAGGACTATTAACATAAATTCATATGACATACAGAAGTAAATAGGATAAATTACTGTGCAGCTAAATTAATAGAGGTACGACTGCTGAATCCTACACAAATGCACTTTATAAGCACTTACATGAGTGCATGGATCGTACTATCCCTAACAGAACCAAGATGCTATCCTCCAAAAAAAGGAAGTCAACCTGGTGGTCCCCTACCATAAACAAACTCTACAACAGAATAAAGAAACTGCTCAAAAAAGAGTAAAATCCCATGATTGGAGGAACTCCCTGGTCAGCCTCAGTAAGAAGCTGAGATCCCTCATAAAATCCTCCAAAGCTAGTTACGAAAACAAAATCGCCACTGATTCTAAAGACAACCACAAAGCATTCTATAGCTATGTCAAGAATCTCAATGGCAACATTCAGATCTGCTCTGAGTTACAGCACAATGGCACTAAATATACAGAACCAACTGATATTGCCAACATCCTGGCAGATAGGTTCAGTGCTAACTTTACTCCCCCTCTCACCCCCTAAAGGGCCCGTCTCTATACTGGAAGAATACCAAGTTCCTGTAATCATGGCTGCACAGGTAAAAACCACACTCTCCAAAGCCAAGAACACAGCATCCATGCGACCTGACAACATCCCAGGCTGCGTTCTACATGAAATGCAGAATGAACTGGCACCCCACCTAAGCACCAGGTTTAATAATAGCCTCACCTCAGGCTTTGTGCCCACTGAATGGTGCACAGCGACGGTTATCCCACTCCACAAAGGGGGAGCCACCATGGACCCTGGGAACTACTGCCCCATTAGCCTAATGAGCCTGGTGTGCAAGGCCATGGAATGTATCATCATCGAACTTATAAACAAAGACATTGGTAATCTCCAAACTTTGGACCCCACCCAGTTCGGGTTTGTAAAAGGTAGATCATGTCTCCTAAATCTGATAGACTTCTTTGAAGCAGTCAGCAAACCAGGTCTCCATAACTGCACAAGTGTCTGCATCTTCCAGGGTGAAGACTGCTTCCAGTGAGTGCAATTTCATGTTAAGATTCCTAGTGTTTAGCAGCATAACTTTGTGGTTGGTTTTAGATGGAGTTTTTACTTCAGGAATTTTGTCCTGGAGACACTGCCTAAAAAGGCACTATGGGGGTGGCACTTTGGGAGGGAGGGTGGCCTAATGGTTAAGGTGTTTGCCTTACGAACACAAGGTGCAGGGTTTGAGTCTCACAAGGGATAATTGGCTAGGCTTAAAATGGTTCACAAGGGCAGTTAGCCTAGTACTAATCTATGAACCTATGAATCTATAAGAGCCTTAGCCAGTAGCCAAAATCCCAAGGGTGACAGAAGAAGACCATCTCTGACAAAGCATCAAGGTCTGTCAATCATGCCATCCCAGGCTGACAGATACTGGATCCCTTTAGAATGACACCAGAATCTAAGCCAATTATTGAAGTCAATCACTTTCTGTTTGTAGTGAGGCATCATCCTAGGTGAAGGTAAATTTCTGCTTAAGGCTAGGGACATACCTGCCTGAGACACACAATCCGAGAGCGTAGTTATGTCTCTCTTCATATAGCCCAGAGAGGTGTGTCTCAAGTCATTCACACTAACATGGACTATGACAGAGTCATAACAGTACCTGTTGTTGAGAGACTTGAGTGCATGTTTGATATGGCAGATCCTGGCACCTGACAGACAGCTGCCTGTGACCTTCTACTTATCCAGCCTGGTGAAAGGAATGTCTGTGTGTCTCATGATGGAATCACCTATGACTAATATGTTTGGTTTTGTGTTTTGCCAGGGCTTGACAGGTGAGACATTGGTGTATGAGCTATTATGTGCATTATGTTCTGTAGAGGAAGTATTATATGTAGCGTGCTTGTGTTTGTGTTTGGGAGCTCTCTATTGTTTAGGTATGTTTCTGGTGAGGACCTCTTCATATGTAGATATGTGTGATGTGGGTTTGGGTGGAGTAGGAGCTGAGGTGTGCATGTTGATAACCCACTCATTATCATTTGTACTGACTGATGTGTGAGAGAGCATGGATTCCTAATATAGTAGCATCTCTCACATGTTGAGTTTGTGTGGACTAGGAGTAGAGAGTTTGGCATTGAACATGAGACAGTTGCTACACTACCTCAGGATGACCATGTCTACCAAGCTTGCTGGAGAAATTGTGGGAAATTGTCCATCCATAGTGTTAGGTAAATTTATATGGTCAGGAAAAGAGGACAGACTTACGAATGGCTAGTGGGTGAAAGGTGTGTTGGTACATCTGAGGCTAGGTTTAGTGTTCAACCTGACAGTAGAGCAAGATCTTGAAAAAACTCTGGAGGACCACAAGCAAAGTGTTCAGGGAAAATTTTATAAGCAAAACGTTTGCATCTATAACCACCAGTGGTAACCACGACAGTGCACAATGTTGCTCTACACACAATAAGTGCAAATGCGAGGCTTAAATAAAACAAGAAATAACCTTTTTTAACTCAAACTAGCCAATAAGGATTCTCCCTCTGAGCTGTAGTCCTAACACCCTGATTAGATGAGACCCAGACAGCACTCTCCTCCCACAAGGGTGCAGAAGAGCCTTCACCAACAATTTTAAATTTGATGCTCGGAAGTTGCAAAACAGACCCAGAAACAGCAAACCTGGAAAAAGGCTATGCTACAGCTGAACTAGTACAGTATATATAAAATGTGGCAAAAAACAGTTCAGACAATTCAGACAGTAGAATGCAAATACAAATTAAAAGTGCAGTAGCCCTAATAACCAAACTGAAGTTGATCTCCTAAAACTACAAAGAGACCTCTATAGGTTAGAAACCAGAAATCTGTCATTCTATGAGGTAGGAATGTTAGCTAATTACGCAGAGGAAGCCCAACTACTATCCAGATCCTTGGCCAGAATCATCTCTCAACATAAAACCACCTCAAATATATCAGAAATAAATCACAGGAACAAAAACTACACAAAAAATGAAGAAATTATCAAAGTATTTGAGCAAATGTATTCTCAGATCTATGGAGAACAAACATTACAAACCTCTAAGGAAGATAGAGAGTGTTTTCTTCAAAAACTAAAATTTCCTAAACTAGATTTAGATCAACAAAAAAAACTAACGGAACCTATTTCCATCAATGAGATAAACGCAACAATTAAACATTTAAAATCACATAAGGCCCCAGGACAGGATGGACTTACTTCAGAATTTTATAAAACTTTCACTCCCTTAATTGCTAAACTACTATACTATGTGCTGAATTATATAATAAATAACAACATAAATGATATTCACTTCAATGCCTCCAAAACTATTTTCATATTAAAAGAACATGCAGACTCCAAAAACCTAGATAGTTATAGACCCATCTCCCTCTTAAATATAGATACAAAGATCCTGACCTCAATACTCACAGATAGATTAAAAAACCTAAGAGAGAAAATCATTTCTCCAGAGCAATCTGGGTTCACACCACAAAGACAGACCAGTGATAACACTCTAACACTGGATGCATTAATATCCTTTGCAAATCAGAGGAATACTAATATCTATGCAATGGTAGTAGATGCCCACAAGGCATTTGACAGGGTCAACCTAGAATTTTTACTTCAAACATTACCTTATTTTGACATACCTATCAATTTTATTCAGATCATCCAAATTCTCTATAGCAATCCATACACATCACTATATATAAAAAGCAATGGAAAAATAGAATTATGATAAAAAACGGAACAAGACAAGGATGTCTGTTATCACCTTTCTGTTCAACCTATACCTAGAACCCCTGTTTCTTTATATTAAACAAAACACATATCATAACCCCCCTCAACACATAACTTCAGAGTATATCTCACCGCCTTCACAGATGATCTGAACATATAGTTCACTACACCAAACTCAGACATAACCAAAATATTAACTGCAATTGAACAATTTTCAGTTATGTCTAACTACTAATTAAACCTCAATAAAACTAATATTTTCCCCTTAAGGCCACCCAAACTTGTCTCATTAATACCACTAATAGATACAATAAAAATTTAAGAAGAAACCAAATATCTGGGAATTACTTTCTTCCAGAGTAACAAGAAAATCTACCAGCATAACATAACTCTTAAATGGCAAAGCATAATGCAAGACTGTAAAAGGTGGAATAACCTTAAGCTACCATTCCTGGCCAAAGTGTCAATAATCAAAATGAACATATTATCTAGACTAACATATATATTCATGACATCACAGGTAACTATACACAATAAATTCTTCAAACAAATTCATACCTTCCTAGCTAAATTCATATGGGAACCCAAAAAAAAAAAACAGAATCCCGTATCAAAAACACACTTCCCAAGATCAAAGGGGGTCTGAACCTGCCAGATTTTAAAACGTGCTACTGTATTATCAACACTAACAGAATATCGAGAATAGCACAACACAACTTGACAATGAAAACTTAATCACATCCTTGGGTGGCAATATTTTATAGGTACATCAAAGCACTAGACATCAATCCCAAAGTGCTTCTCTTTTTTGGGTGGCGTAAGCCGTGGAACCTTGCTGGCTAGGCGTATGTAGGCCCCTGGGCTGATAGCCTAGTACCTACCTATGAACCTATGAATCTATAAGACTTACAAGCCTACAACATTATAGATCCCTTAAAACATTCTATAAATATAACACAAAAACTTTTTCATTCCTTAAACCTTGGGCAAGCTATGGTAACAAGGCAACCCCTCCATAAAAATCTAAATCTAAAAATACATAACATGATGCTAGACCTTGACTCCTTTCCTCGATTAAAGGACAAAACAATCCAAGATATCTACCCATACCTTAACTGTACAATTCAAGAAATGAGCAGTAACCTAAACCTACCCAAATCATATATAATAATTCTATGACAAATTAAAGAGTTGTGTTCCAGCTACCTCCAAAACTTTACCATAATTAAAAGTGACATAGAAAACTGCACTCTGATCTGGAAGACTATTCTTACAACAAGGAAAACAATATCTAATTCATATAAAATGATAAGCAAAATCAAATTTCAGAAAGACCTCCTTTTCTCTAACTATTGGAGAAAATTAAAACCATCCATAGATGACCAGCAAATAAGTCAAGCAATCAATCTAACGCTGATAATTATACCCCTTAAAAAACTGTCATACACACAGCTCATGATAAATAATAATGCATTTTTTCACACCCGTAATACTCCACAAATTCAATGCATCAAAATTTCCTTACTGTCTACACTGTAAGGACCAGGTAGCAGACCTATTGCATATATTTTGGAGTTACAAATCTGTGTACAAACTATGGAATTCCCTCAAGATACAACTACAAAAAATGGGATATCAAATATCAGCACTAACATGGGAATTTACCCTTCTAACTGCGGTGGTAGTGCTGCGGTAGCATTGTCGCCTCATAGCAAGATGTTGTCCTGTTCGATTCTCAGCTAGAGCGTCTTCTGTGTGGAGGCATACGTGAATGGGGCGTGCCTTCGTTGAAGGTTGTGCATCAGGGCTGGTAACCCGGTACGTAAAAATCCACTACCAATCATTAGCGGACTGGAGTTCCACTGTGGTGACCCCTAATCGGGAAAAGCCGAAAGACACAAACAAACATATTATCCCATCTAACATATCAGGAAAACAAGTGAATATACTTATAATAATTTTCTTACTAATGAAGCTATACATAGCTCTCAAATGGTTAGACACTATAAATATCTCTTGGGAGGGATTCAAAAAAATAGCTATAAAACATCTTTTAGCTCATAAAATAGTAATGGATAAAAGAAACAAAAATATGAAAGCCCGAGAAATTTGGGAACAAACCTTTAACATTATATTAGCATAAAACATCATTCATACTACATAGTAACAAGTTACAAAGGAATCTAGAAATACACTCACAATCATACAGCAAAGCTATGGACTTTAAATCATTATTGTATGTGCTGTTTTTATAACAATGGATTTGACTGAGAAAGCATCTATGTATATAGTGTAAATAGATATGTTGCATGACCTACATCTTACTATATTGTCTACAATGTATAACACTCACTTAAGGTCATGTTGTAAGAATGGAAACGTTTGTGCTTTATATAAATGTAAAATGAAAATAAAAATTATTGAAAAAAAAAACAAATTAAAAGTGTAATATAAGAGAAAAGCAGGTACTTATAGTTAGTTAAAAGCAACAGATGCCTCAGATCTTTCAGTAGCTCAATGAAGAGCTGATTTTAATGCTCAAGTGATACCAAACAGTCTAGATTCAGCAAGTTTGAATCTGCCCTATGCTATAAAATGCAGAAGTACTAGAAATTTAAAGTGCATAAAGTCACAGTCACAACAGCAAAAACAATTTAAATAAAGCAGCAATTCACCAGCAGTTCCCAGCTTAGAAGGGAATATGCCACACTGTCCCACCAAAAGAGTCTAGACCACAAACCCTCCTAATGTAAAACAACTAGTTTTGGAGAACAAGTGCTTAAGTCAGAACTAAGACACTTTCAGAATAACAAACACAATGAGTCTTCATAAAATAAGAAACAAAGGGCAACAGCTCCAAAGACAAACCAGAACTTTTAATGTGTGAGTTTAAAACTGGTTGTTAAAAAGCATATACATATTTATAAATATATACATATACTTTAAAAGAATTCTTAAGCACAAAGTAGAGCATTATTAATATATAAAAACAATTAAAAATGTCCATCCATACAAACCTATAAGTACATAAAATATTGTCTTATAAGAACATTCTATAATGAATTTCATAAATTCATTCAGCGTAATAAAATTTTAAGCTTGAGTAAACACATAACAGACCAATGCTCATTAATTAAGGCCTGGATAACTGTGCATTTAAAGTAAGCTGCCACCATAACTCTGTCTTTTGAGTAAAAGGGATGTATGCCCACCTCTAGGGCTCTCCATCACCTGGTCGATCACCTTAAATTTAAAGTTGTGTCCAGGGCTGCCCTTATTGTGGTTGGCCAAAGCCTTATTTTCTCTGTTTCTATTTATACTATAAATGTGTTCATAGATCCTTTCTTTGAACCTATGATCGGTTTTGCCAATATAAAACACCGGACAGAGTTGATATCTTGCCAAATATACCATGCTTTTAGAGTTACAGTCATATCTACCAGTGAGTGAAAAATGCCTATTAGCAATTGTATAGTCCCTACCTATATCTATGTACCTACAATAGGCTCATGATTCACATTTAACCATTCCTGGGTTCCTGTTGTACAATTTATGCTCTTTCACCAATATATTTTTAAGTTAGCTCCTTTTCTATACACAACTCTTGGTAGGGTGCCCAATTTACATCTAAGATCTGTGTCTTCCATAAGGATACACCAGTTTTTAACAGGGTGCCCCTTATGGACTCACCATAAGGTGTATATGTAGTAATTAAGCGATCAATATATCTATTCTTATCACTACTGCTATTACTGTGCATTGGCATATTTATGTCAGCACTACTACCCTCAGAGGTGGCAGGGCAAAGCGTATGAGCTAATAAGGCTGGTGGTCCCAGAATGGGTGAGAAGTGCCCCTCCCTTCTTTTTATTTGGACCTCTTTTATGAGTCCCTGCAGTAACACTTCTGGATAGCACCTTCTTTCAAACATTTCTTTGAAATTATTGCATTCCTGCACAAATTCTATATCCAAGGTGATCATCCGTGCTGCCCTAGCCAGCTGACGTTTGACTATAGATTTTTTCTGGTATTGTCTAAACATTATGTCCTTATACAAAAACAGTATAACATAACCTGCAGACAAATTCAAATGAAGAGATGCTTGTATCTTAAAACCCTCCACTAAAGTGCCAAATTATCTATTAAGACTGGATATCTGATGCTGTCTTTTAAGGACATTACACTGTTATGCCGTTAAAAGACAACAACAAACAACAGCTAAATAAATAAACAGATGAGTAAAATGAAGGGAAAGTCTCAAGTTCTCAGTTGATGAAATATGCTGCTTTAGATATAATGAAAGACAGATATTATGGTTGTCAATGTTATTATGACTGTGAAGAACACCATTCCAAATTTTCATTAGCTGACCACCAGCACAGGCATTTCTGCATGTAACGTGGGCTAAGAATGCTTTGTGCCAAGCATCTCACAGTGTAGCATGGACTAGGAATGCTTCGTGCCAGGCATCTTTAAGTGTAGTGTGGGCTAGGATTGCTTTGTGGCATGCATCGCTAAGTGTAGTGTGGGCTAGGAATGGTTTGTGGCAAGCATCTCTGAGTGTAGTGTGGGCTAGGAATGGTTTGAGCCAAGCATCTGTGAATGTAGCGTGGACTAGGAATGCTTTGCGCCAAGCATCTCTGAATGTAGTATGCATTAGGAATGCTTTGTGCCAAGCATCTCTAAGTGTAGCGTGGGCTAGGAATACTTTGTGCCAAGCATTTCTAAGTATAGCTTGGGCTAGGAATGCTTTGTGCCAAGTATCTCTGAGTGCAACGTGGGCTAGGAATGCTTTGTGGCAAGCATCTCTAAGTGTAGTGTGGGCTAGGAATGCTTTGTGCCAAGCATCACTGAGTGTAGTGTGGGCTAGGAATGCTTTGTGCCAAGCATTTCTGAGTGTAGCGTGAGCTAGGAATGGTTTGTGCCAAGCATTTCTGAGTGTAGCGTGGGCTAGGAATGCTTTGTGGCAAGCATCTCTAAGTGTAATGTGGGCTAGGAATGCTTTGTGGCAAGCATCTCTGAGAGTACCGTGGACTAGGAATGCTTTGTGCCAAGCATCTCTCATTGTAACGTGGATTAGGAATGCTTTGTGGCAAGCATCTCTGATTGTAGCTTGAGCTAGGAATGCTTTGTGCCAAGCATATCTGAGTGTAACTTGGGCTAGGAATGCTTTGTGCCAAGCATATCTGAGAGTAACTTGGGCTAGGAATTCTTTGTGCCAAGCATCTCTGAGTATAACATGGACTAGGAAGGGTTTGTGCCAAGCATCTCTGAAAGTAACATGTGAGGGGAAGGCTTTGTGCAAATGCATCTATGACAGTAATTTGGGCTCGGAAGGCTTTGTACCAAGCATCTCAGAGAGTAAAGGAAGGAAGGAACTGTTAAATCACCCCAGTGTGGATGAAGCAGTGTGTAGTAGGCCCACGGGTTCTTTTCCTTGTGGAAAATGTAGTGCATGTGGCAGAATCAGGAATTTATCTGATACAATGATCAATGGTTTACATCCGCGGTGGTACAGCAGTAGAGTTGTTGCCTCACAGCAAGAGGTTTTCCCATTCAATTGTCGGCTGAAGTGCAGGGAGTGCCTTCTGTGTGGAGTCTGCATGTCCTCCCCATGGTTGGATGGGCATTCGAAAGACATGCGTAAATGGGCGTGCCTTCGTTAAAGGCTGGACATTGAGCTGGCACCTCGGCGTTCGTGAAAATCTACTGCTAATCATTAGTGGACCGGAGTTCCACTGTGGCGACCCCTAAACGGGAAAAGCCAAAAGACAAACAACAACAACAATGATCAATGGGTTAAAGTTTCAATCATATGGGAGCTTTAACTGTCAGTCATGTGGTGTTGTATATATTTTGGGGTGTGGGTGTGATAGGGTGCAATGGTACATCACACAGACCAAAAGGAAAGTTAGGGTTAGAATTTTGAAACATCTAGCAGATATTAGGAGGGCTAGTACCCATAGCCCTGTGGCTGATCATTTCACTAAGATGCATTCAGGTAGTGGTGACTCTTTATTCTTTAGTGTATTGGCCCAACCTGTTGCTGGTGCTGGTACAGATTTTGCTAGTAAACTTAACCTATTGGAAACCACATTTATTTTTAATTACAGCACATTTTTGGTAAAGGTTTAAATCAAGACATTATTCTTAATTTTTAACAGCATAAAGGGTATTATTCACAGACAGTTTATTTAAAATTAAGTCATGTTAGTTTACATTTGTGTGTTATTCATTATTGTTAAATTAATATAATGTTTTATATGTATAGGGATGTATGTTCATTAAAATGGGGCACTGGTCACTTTAAATATGGGATTGGGAATATAATGGATTTATTGAATTGATTCACTGAATGATTATTTTGACTATTTAATGTGTAAGATTTTTATATTGAGTATCCCTTGAAGGCGATAAGCCGAGATACCAGGATGGATTAAACTGGTGGATCTCATTTCTTGTGACTTTTTGGGGTGTTTTTTAGTGTATTCAAATGTTGTGGGTTTTTTTGCACATCTCTGAGAGTAACATGGGCTATAAATGCCTAGGGCCAAACATCTCTGAGAGTAAAGTGGGCTAGGAAGGCTTGGTGCCAAGCACCTCTGAGTGTAGCATGTACTAGGAAGGGTTTGTGCCTAGAAATGGCATGTTGAATGGAATGGTGACGCTGAGTCTTTTGATGAACCTTGCATCTTGGAGAACTACAAGTAACACTTCTGTAAAGGGGAACTTAAAAAGTTTGATGACAAAATCTGCATGTGGTGAGGATGCTTATCAAACAAATCCCACAATTACATCTCACTCATTCAATCACAGATAGCTGATTTATCCTTTTCTTCATTATGGGGTTTGCTGGAGCACATACTGGCACTTAGTGGGTGTCAGGCTATGCACTAATCTTGGACAAAATAATAGCTGGCAGTCCATCACATTGTACCACACACATGCATGTGGGAGAAAAAAAACATGCAGACTCTGTACAGAAGGAACCCTAACCAGGAATAAACCCAGCGAACTATGCACTCTTATGCAACAATGCAAAGTGCTGCACTACTGTATCACCCAGTACATATCAATCCCTCTGAAATGAGCCCACAAAAAGGGATTAGTGAACTTGTGGTTTCCCCAGAGATTCCACGGTTGCTTTCATGATTGTGTGTGGCCGTAAGCATATCCATAGCCCCTTGTAAAACAAATTAAAATAACTATACTGCTAGCGTATGCTATGTACAAGCCTGGTGACAAACAGTCAGAGAATTCATATGCTGTGCCACTGACCTGGGTTTTACTGGGAATCTGAGATATTTAAAGTCTGAATGCAGAAGGAATAACTGACTATCCTATAAGAAGGTCTGTATCGATAAGACGGGGATAAAAGTAGTGTCAGAGTCAGTCTCCTGTGCTGAAAACTGAAATGTTGAACAGCCTCTTTGCAAGTTAGCTGAGATTATTAGGAAATATTTTGATGTAGTCTGGAACACTGGTCCCAGAAATATGTTAACCTGTATTCTAGTTTTCTGTTTGCAGGTACTAGAGAATGGAGATCTGGTACAAGGGATGCTCTGTAGCACAGACTGCTGCTTGTCCAGTTTGCCTCACATATATTTCCAACAAGTTGCACTGACCATGAATATGCAGAATACTACTCCATATGTGCAGGTGAAGAAGTACCCCTGGGCAGTGTGTGGGATTCTTACAGGCTTCATGTGATGAGATAAATGGGGCCAGATCCATAGGAATCCTAGTTTGTGTTTCTCAAACCCACTTTGAGTATTTTAAAAATTGTAATCACATGCTGTTTTAATGTTTTATGTTTCAGTATGTGAACAGGGAGCTTTTCTCCTTGGGCCTGCACTCAAAAGGGGTTTTTACCCAGTCAAAGTATCCTGGTCAATAAATGGAACCAACCAATTAAATAAATAAATTAATTAATTAAGGATTACTCAGGCTAAGTACTAGAGATGCTCAGCTCTTGGGTCACTACTCTACAGATATGTGATAAAAATATATCTGTTAATAAAGAGAATAGCTTAATATGTTACAAGAGAATTGCTGTTTAAGACCTTTATTTTAGACTTCTTTTCTAATTAGTCATTTCACTTCTAACAGTATACTGTCTTAGATGGCTTCTAAGTCTGAGGGAACACTCCCATCTAGAGAGCCAATGACTCTTATTCAATTAGCAATCCAGTTTTAGGGAACCAATTATGATGAGGACTGCATGGTAATAGCAACCTCTTCTCATTATAAGAAGGAACTTGTGTGTTTTTTCATGCCTAGCAATCATCCAGTGGAGACACATTGCTTTACTTAAGGCCTAGCCAAATAAAGAAACTGGGAAACATATAACAGTACTAGTTGAATATTTAGCAATGTTGAGCCATACTGGGACTCCCCTCTGGATTATCAAAAAATAATGATGGTCGTTTTACTAAGAAGTATGTATTATCTTTAGTATGCTGATGGACTTGAAACAAGGGTTCCTATTATAACCTTGAACTTGTAAAAGTTTGAATGTCATATGGTCAACACCATATGATCAAACGTTTACAAGTTCAAAGGTTAAAACAAATGGCTCCGTACAGCACAGAAAGGGAAGATTTCTCTTTTCTGCACTGAAGTGCGATCTCAGAGTTGGTATATTTAAGTAACGGGGGTGTGGGGGGTGCAGGGGGGCTTGCCTCCCTGCTCAGAGCATTTAGGTAACTTTTTCTTTTTTTTTTTTAATTATATATTCAATGTTTCAAACTTCGCTTATATGGTGTCGATCATATGAGGTTCAAAGTTTTGAAACTTCGGGTATATAATATAGACCCTGAATTAAGACTGGAAGAAGTGAATAGTCTTTGAAAGAACTTCTGCATGATGTTTAAGAAAAAGAGAGAAATAGATTACTTGCCAAAGGCAGAGTGACCTGCCATTTGTCTGATTTTTTTCAGCTACTATGGGAATAGTTAGCTCCAAACATATTCTAATTAGAATATAGAGGAAGGACCAGATCAGTTGTAGTTAGAATTCTTCTAAGGACAACTGCCTGTTCAACAATTTTTTTTATTTTAATTTTATTTTAATTTTCAAGTTCAAGGGTATATGTTCTCTGAATATTTAATGTGTGTGTTCTGCAGAATTCTAATTTAAGTATTTCATTGTTCAACTATAAAAGCCTGTGGTTGGTTGATTATTAAAATATATAAGGGTAGTTCTACAGAAATTTTTTAAATATATGGTCATAGATAATATTGGTAAGAACACTGCAAGGTATTGACATGACAGTGAAGAGGGTATAATTATGGGAAAACAGTGGTCATAACTCTGATTTCCAGCTGTACAATGTCAAACTTATCTAGGTGTGGCACGTATTATACATAAATTAATGCAGAAGTGAAAATTTGCCATATACTGTTAACGTCTTGTCTGACTATGGGAGCTTGTGGTTCCGCTTGAGGTTTAGGACACATTAGCTGTAGTCATCCAAAGTAAAAAGAATTTTTAAATATTTTTTTTTTTCTTAAAAAGCATCAACTTTCCCATTTTGGAAATCAGACCATTGTTCAAGCACAGTGCATGCATGAAGCTCTGAATTCTTTAAGAAAAAACTGAGCTGACTTGGCTTAGCTATTTTTACAAAAACCCAGAATTTATGCATATTCCCATATATAGGTTCATATGTAGGTACTAGGCTATTGCCCCTAGGGCCTATATAAGCCCAGCCAAAAAAGTACCCTGGCTTTCGCCACCCAAGAAAATTATTTTCTTGTGCCCCTGTCGAGCAGAGCCATAGAGGTGATCCCCAGGGTGAATTTCATATTTCCCATCCA
The DNA here is from genome assembly GCF_019279795.1 of Protopterus annectens. Taxonomy (NCBI): domain Eukaryota; kingdom Metazoa; phylum Chordata; order Ceratodontiformes; family Protopteridae; genus Protopterus; species Protopterus annectens. Next base: position 1,119,812,321 of record NC_056730.1, on the reverse strand, counting down.
ATCATCAAGATTTTTCTTGAAGAGTGCTAATGAGGAGCTTTGTTTGATATAGGTAGGTGGTTTGTTCCAGAGTATGGGAAGTCTCTGGGACAGGAATCTATCCCTCCAGCATGTTCTGTTTATTGTGGTGACAAGGGAGGGATTGGGATTTCTTTAAGTAGAGCATGTCCAACAGCTCTGGGTTTGACATAGCTTTGTATGTTACGCAAAGATCACCTCTCAGAAGGCGATATGCGATGGAGTAAAGCTGGAGTTTTTTGAGACAGTCTGCATAGGGCATCTGTTTGAAGCTGGTAATCCTCTTTGTGAGGTATTTCTGCGGCCTTTCCAGTTGTTGTAGATGTCTTGTGAGGTACATACCAAAATAGGTGTTGTACTCTATAATGGGTCTAATGAGTGATGAGTAGAGGGGAACAATGACCTCTTTTTTCCTGGATGAGAAACCTTTTGTGATGAGGTGTACCACGTAGAAGGATTTCCTAACTACTGTGGCAATGTGATTATCAAAGGAGAGACTACTGTCCACCTGTGTCCCAAGGTCTCTTATCACACTTTTGGTGTTAAGTTGACTACCACCTATGTGGTAGCTCATGGGTACAGTGTTTTTACCAAAGGGGATGACAATGCACTTTTTGGTCTTGAGCTTGAGGCCATGGCTTTGACACAAGGCATTTGTCTCAGTGACGCCCTTTTGTAGGATGTCCACATCATTAGGAGTTTCGATTATGGCTCCTAATTTGCAGTCATCTGTGAACTTCTTTAGCCAAAGACCTTCTGTGTTATATATATAAAGGACAAGGTGATTACACTTTATTCTAAGTCCTCCTGCCATTTGGAGGGGCATAGGAATGGAGTCAAAGTAAAGGAGTCATCTCTTGCAGATGGATTCTGACAGTGTGGGCCTAGAAGAATGTTTTTTGATCAAACAATGTTTTTAGTTAAATAGTACTTAATTAGTCTGCTGAGGTGCCATTGCCAGTCAACCTTTAGGATGATATGATCTATTTATTTTACTTAACGGTATGTGTGTGTGTGTGTGTGTGTGTGTGTGTGTGTGTGTGTGTGTGTGTGTGTGTGTGTGTGTGTGTGTGTGTGTGTGTGTGTGTGTGTGTGTGTGCATGTATGTGTGTGTGTGTGTTTCTGAGAAATACTGTCCTATTATCCGTTCGTGTGTTCATGCTTTCATGGGAGGGGTGCACTGGGTTACACTGTAGGCTTCTAATGGCAATAATCTGAAATATATTATTGTGATTAATATTTAGTCAATCACAATTGGGTATATAAGGTTTATAAAGTCAATAAAGTTGTTATAATGAATGGGAACCAAGGCAATTTGTGGACAAAAGTGACTGACTCAGCTATTGTCTGATTACTGTTAAACTGTCACTGACCTACTATAATATAATCACAATTCATTCCATTTTGCCTTATCCATTCAGTTGCTTTCTGCAGCCCTCCTCTTGCTTTGATGTCACCAGCCATCACTGTCCCTGACATAAACAGGGCATTATTCAGGTGACCACAATGGATTTCAATTCTTGAATCTGAGCTGTTTATTTTTACTTCTCCTAGCCAATGAAGCTTGGAGCAAATGGTTCCAAGGACATGTCAAACTGTCCTTCATTGCTTATAGCACTAATGGACCTGACCTGGCACAGATAGAGCTATAAATAATAACAATACAAGCAGTGGATGGATTTATTGGTGGAAAACATAAGAGATTTTCTGCTGCCATTAAGTTACAAAGGTGAAGGAAAAGAAGCAGTTATGTTATAACACTCTGGCACAAAGATCAGGACACGGTTTTGTCAGAACTATGCCGGGTAGGCGCCAGCTATGAAATGAATATCAGACATTCTTGTCAACAGTGAGGTTAGAAAGTGGAAGGCTGGCAGGCAGATTTTTTTTTTTTAAGTAGCGGCAGCCAATCATTGAGTATCCTCTAGGTGTGAGTATAGATGGTTGACAAAGCAAAAAGAGCAGGGATCCTTGTTACTAGCTGTGCCAAACATTAAAACTAAAGAACAGAATGTTTCTTTTCAGTGACGTACATGATGGGATGACAGCTGATACAGCAGAAAGCAATCTTGGTAATGACTAGGCAAGGAAAAAATTGGGGGAGGTATCTGCCCAGAAATAGAAATGTAATTACTCTACACAGATGACAAACATCTCACGTTTTTATAAGATATGTACTGACAATCTGTTATAACCACTGCATGCTGAGAAACATTAGATGGGGATGGATACATACCTAGCACCATCACTGCAGTCACTACTGTGTTAGCATAACTCACTATTTTTAACATTTACCTTATTTATTTCTTTTTTTTGTTAACCTGTTGAACGCCTAGGTATGTGTGCCTTTGTTCTAGAACAGCCTGACAAATGGAGACAGAGGGAATCAAACCAAAGACTACAGGATGAAGATATTTAGCTGCTCATAACCTTAATTCTCTGCACTAATCAGAGATCATGCAGATCAGTCGCCAATATGGCACTTAGAAGCTCTTAGAACATAAACCAAATCATCCAGAATGTAGTGTGTGTTTGTATGTCCATGGGCTTGGTAGAAGACAGTGACACTGCTACAATTTATTTTGTAGCAATGTATGAATGCACTTATATATCAAATAAAGAAAAAATAAATGAGTGCTCACCATGTTGATTTTAGCACTGAAGTACTTACATTTGTGAACTATGTATTGAGGCTATCATTGAGTAAACTGTAACAGCAAACTGTGAACATATATAACTGAACTCTTAATTGAATACGTACATCTCACTGAGAACAGGGTTAGAGTGATCTGCTAACCAGGTTTAGTTGCAGTGAAATCACTTTCAACTTATCATTTTACTCGTGGAAGTAAAGAGAAATGACAAAGATTGGAAGAAGACAACACATATTGTAGACAGTAGTACTCTGCATACTTAATAGTTAATTTGAGCTGGTATGTTGTATTTCACAGCTCTGTTATATGCATTTACTTATTATTATGTAGTACAACTTGGTTCTGATGTCTCCACTATCATTGTTTTCTGCTGTGTTGTGCAGTGCTTTGCAGCTACAAGTTTCTCAGCAGGTAAGCTATGTAAACTGCCTTAGCTATTGCCGCTACTCTTGTCAGGGTTTAGATTACTTAATAAAGCTGCTGAGTATATTAAGATCTCACATACTATTAGCATGTGGCTGACTTGCTTTATATTACTTGTTCAACAGTGCAAGTGCCCACCCTACCACTAGCTCAGTCCTAGTTAACAACATAGCCCTCCCAAAACCCTACCCCTAATCCTTTAACTCCCACCCGCTATCTGTCCTTAGCTTCAAGCCTTGCTCCCTAACCCTAAAACCTTTATCACTATCTAACCCTAAATTTCATCTTGGTCCCGAAACCTAAATTCTCCAATCACTAACTAAACCTAAATTTTCTGATTACTCTCTAATTCTAAACTCCAGAATTCCTCCTTCAACCTAAATTCTCTGATTGAGCCATGAGTCTAAACTTTCAGATTGCTCCCTAAACCTAAATACCCTGATTACTTCCTAGCCCTAAAGCTCTGTTTTCTCCCTAACTCTTTTCCCATACCCTTCTCCCTAACTCAGTGCTAAATCTCCCAGTAACTCACTCACTAAATCTAAGCTCGAAACTCCCACTCTGTCCCCACGGCTGCCGCACTCACCTTACTCAAACTTAGCTACTTACCTGGATTGCATCTCCTCTGTCTCTGCACAGCTGCTGCACCTTGGTCAAACAGGTCTGAGTGGCAGCCCAAACAACTTGCAAGGCACTCAAGTTCCTGGCTGCAAGATTATGGTCTGTGAACAATTGCAGTTAAGTCCAGAGCTACTTTGGACTTTTTTAGCTAAGTTAAACACCTTTAATTTGATCACAAGGTCTACAGGATGTATAGAACATCACCACTTTTATCAATCTAAGGATGCAAAATAAATCAAAGGAAGAAAACAAGAACTTAAGATACTTTGTGTTTCATGTGAAAATCCAACCATGAGAGAAATACTGAGAAAGACTGGAAACGGTTTTATGCATATGAGATTATAAATGTTTGTAGGATTAACCCAACAGTTTACTGAGGTCTACTGACTTCAAAAAAGCCAGTGAAGATTCTTATATGTAACTGGTAAGGTTACTATGAAAAGTATTTAAATCCTAAACCTACTGAGATACCAGACAGATACAAATCTGATTCTCTTACTTTAAAGCTCCCTGAATCAAGGATATATGACAAGCTGAGCAGATAAGCCCAGGAATGTAAAAAGGGAGGTATATTACAGCAAAAACAGAAGGACAGGACTATGTCTGAAATTAATGATGAACACATATAAAGAATGTTAACAGAAAATAGCTTGACTTTTGGAAACAAATACATATATTGCGTTAGCAGTCAAAGCAGCAAATAAAAATGAATGAGAATTAAAAGAAAAACAAACTGCAGTACAGCAGAATTTGAGTATGACAGCAGCACTCTACAGGTTGTTCTCCCAAGAGTTAAGGCATGTTACAGGTGCCTTGTCACACAGTCACATGGCTTTTCAAGGTATGTTTGCAGTATCTGTGGTGGAGCAACAGCCTGTAAAAAGTAAAGTTTTGAACTGGTTTCTGTCGTAATAAACATTTTTTCTACATGGTGTGCAAAGCCTAAGTATGAAAAAACATAATCCATTCCTAATAAAAATGAATACATAAGGTAAGTGTGGGAATTCTAGGGCTGAAATCAGGAGCCAATGAATGGACTAAAATTAAAATAAGTACCAGTTTTGCAGCCAACTGCTCTTATACTGAAAATATTTACTAGAAAATATATATAGTGAAAGCTGCAAATGTGAGCATTACTTACAAGAAATAAAACAAAACATTTGTTCATGATAGTTAAAGCTACTGATAGGGAGAAATTATCTGATGGAAATTAATTATAACTGTTGGGGGGAGGCGTAAAATATATACCATCTGAAAATAAAGCTCTAGAAAAACAAGTTTGTTAAACATGGAACTGTACTGAAAGAAGAAATGTGTAACACCTGTTCCAGTATATGTGTGTTTCAGACTTAAATTACTTCCAGTTCTAATGCCAATGCACTTAAAGTTTATATTATGCTATTCCAGAAGACTAGTCTTAAGTGATAGAGATGGTTGGATAATATGGGGTCGACAGCTGTAACACCTCTGCAAGGTCTTTCTGTAACTCTGAAAATGCTGAAGCAAGTTTAAATAGTAAAATCCAGAATGAACGGCTTAGTCAGATCATATGCACAGTGGCTTGGTAAGGGTCAGGATGGGGAAAAGGAAATAAAGGCACATGAGAAATGTCAAGCACACAGTAACGTGCCACTAATTGCACTTTGACAGTCATGAGATTGGCCTGAAATCCATAGTCTTAGCAGCACAAAGGCTACTTTGGTCATTTTCACAGAAAAATGTTTCTGGTTTTGATAACTGCTCATTTACAGTAGACAGATGCACATATCAAGAATTCTGCTGCACCTTTAGTTATGTCATGTGCAACCACTGCAAAACTGAAATAAAGGGCAGTATTCACAGTCCAGGGCTTCACATTTTTGTAGAGGTGATCCACTAAGAGCAGCACTACGTGGATATGCAAATCCCAGACTGTCAGCAAGCATACGAAGATATGGAGTTGCTGTAAACACATCCCTTATTGCAAAGATGTAAATTGCTTAATGCATAAGCGGTAGGGGGAAGCTAATATGCTATTAAGGGGTTTTACAAATATGTATATGAGTTTGATTCATAGATATGAATCTATAATAAGCTTATTTGCATACTAAGCATGTAAATACCTCCGAACATATGCAAGTAAGCAGAAGCTTTGTTAGAGACTACAGAGATGTTAGGGGAGATCAATTGGTGCTTCTGCAAACCTGGACATTTTACTGAAAGAGTCGCTTGGGAAAAACTTTATTTTGGTGCTTCTGCATACCTGGATATTGTACTGAAGGGGATGCTTGGGAAAATGTTTTATTTTGGTGTTTGTGCATACCTCGACATTTTACTGAAGGAGACAAGTGAATGTTTCATTTTGGTGCTTGTGCATACCTGGCATTTTACTGAAGGGTCGCTTGGGGAAATGTTTCATTTTGATGCGTGTGTATAGCTGGACATATTACTGAACAGGTTGCTTGGGGAAATAATTAATCTGTGTACCAGGGAAATGCTTGTGCATGCACAGTTAGACTGCTGAAGTGATCACTTGACAAAATAATTTATTGTGCCATTATAGTGCTTGTGCATACTTAATACAAACTAATGAAGGGGTTGCTGGGGGAAATCATTCATATTTGTGTCAGGGAGGGCTTGTGCATAGTAGGACAAACATGTTTGCGGATTGCAACCCCAATATCAAAGGCGAAGCACTGCATTTAACAATAGATGTGTGTAACGCAGAGATGTCGGACTATGAATTGCAAAACCACCTCATTAGCATACTATGCTTTACAATATTTCTCATTTGCATTTCATTAATTTTTAGGCCTTGTTTATTACCGTAAATGGCCTCTACAAATTTTGCCTTTGCTACACTTGTTCGTAAGCATCAGGAATATCCTTATCGCATTTGCTCAAGTGACTGTGAATACCAGCCAAGGATTTAGCATACAGGGTATTCCTGGAATCCTAGTTTTTGAAAACAGATCTTGTTTCACCATGGTGGAATTTCCTAAATTTATAATGAGATAGGAAATCTATCATATATTTACTGCATCATTTCTTCCTTTATGTAATGGCCTAGCAAAGAATGCATATTCGAATGAAAGGATGAAGAAAATAATAGCTGAGACTGTGCCAATAGTTTTTAGTCACATACAGAGCAACTCATCAGATCTAAAAAATCTGAAGCCAACACAAGTGTTTATGCCAAGAAGGCTGAGATCCATATTTTGCTTGTTTCGGCTTGACTTGGGAACAAAATCCAAAGAAAAGGCATGGCTCCAGAAACAGGATTTTTGATAAACACACAAAGCTGGAACAATTTTCACCTGGAAATGAAGTCTCTAAAAGGAATTTCCCTAACTGGATCTCAAACATAACTGACAGTTGTTCAGGAGGTGTCTTGTGCTGTTTTCAATTGCTATAGTTCGTCTGTGAATGTCAGTCAAATTAGAACAACATTCCCAGTAACTGTATCATTTTATGAAAATAAATAAATAAATAACAGATGACTTACTGAGCAGTGCAGACTTTCCCATGTTTGCTACTATAGTACTTATGAAAGTTACTACTGAGAAACCTGTACCTATGCCAGTGGTAATCAAATTCAGAAAAAAAATTATCTGTACTTGTGACAGAAGGCAATATATTCTTCAAAATGATCAGAATTGCCTGTTGCCACGCAACCTAGACATTTTACTCATGAAAAGTATACCCATAAAAGACTATGTTAGACAACTTTAATCTTGGGGGGAAAGCAACAATGCTGTTTGGTTTCACCATTGGACCATGATTTTTTAGACAGAAAACAACACTGAAATATTAAAATGGTAAATTAATCCTTGATTGTGACTAAATACTATACAGTGAGAAAGCATGAATGTCTAAATTTTCAGAATCCTAGTCAACCCTATAGACTGAGTACTAAAAATTGTAATTTATATAGGGAGGTATTAGTATAAGGGGTCTGAAGTATGTTGAGTACTCAGATATTAATTGTATTTAATAAAGTATGTTTAAAATTTCTGTGAAGTTGTATGTAACTACTGTCCAGTGTAAGCTGGTTCTGAGCCCCCCTCCCCTGACATTGCAGCCTCTGCTGTGCATCTAGATGTTTCTGTTATTGTACTGTGCACAGTGGTTTATTTATAGCTGTTCCTTTGAAATGTACATTATGTATTAAGCTGTGAGATCATTTTAGATATCTGGAATCTTTTTTCAGTTTATAACAGACTTAAATGCAATGAGTTGCTCTTAACTGGGGTGCCTTCTATGCAGAGTCTGCAACCATTTTCTCTGTCTCTTGGGCATCCTAGTTTGTTCCCACATACAAAAGGTAGATGCCAGGCAGAAATAGGATGTGCTCAAAAGTGTAATCATAAAACTGAAAATGGTGTGCTAAGATCAAGTTTGTGGCATTACCAGCAATTTACCTTACTCTGACGTACAATAATTTCAGAGTTAGTATGTATAAATAGCAGCAGTTGGGGCAGCCTCCCATGTCATGGAATGCAGGATGTAAAGTCCTCCTGAAAAAATGCTTTTAAAACATTAGAGTAAATTTCAATTTTCAATATTAATTTGAGCTATTACAGATTCTGCAATCACACATTTAGTGCTGATCATTGCTGGATAGCATTTACATCACAGAGTCCTGAAAGATATATTGGAAGTGGGGTGGTGATCTTCTAAAATGCCTGTAGGTAAGGCCCATCTGTATGTGTGTGCATGCATCCTGTGATGCATTGGCATTTTACCTATAAATGTTTTCTTGCCTATTGCTTGTCAGGATAGTCTCTGCCTTTAACCTGAACAGGCTAAAGTAGTTATGTGACTGCAAAGGAAAAAAAAAATCAACACAGGTAAACAGCAGGACAGAGATTTCACAAAGGGTTACTTTCTACAGCAAAGTAGTTCTCCTGCAATAAGTTTATCTCTCACGTAACTTTAAGAGTTGCTGAGCATACTTAATTTAATGGCAACTTTCTGCATAAAAAACAAACAAATGTTCATAGGAGGTTACTAGGCTATTGACCACAGGGTCGCTTTAAGCCTAGCTTATTACAACCATTATATTTCAAGAGAAAAGGTCTAGTCAATGCCTAAGATTATTATTAGTAATGACTGCCCATGTCCAAGAGGGATGTGGGAGCTATTTCCATCAAGAATTTGTGGTTTCCCATCCATTCATCCAGGCTCCTTTTGAACAGAGCCATAGTGGTACCCTGCTTAACATGAACTGATAGCATATTCCAAAGAAGTGGCAATAGGCTACCAATTCATGTTAAGCAGAGCACCTCTATGAGTCTGGTCAAAATGGACATCTGGCAATGCTGAAAATGTCAGAAGAAAAGACACAGCAAGTATAATGAATAATGACTGCATTCCAGAAGAATGAAGAAGTAAATGCAGTTTGTGCTGAGAAAAAAATGAATGACACTTTCATAACGAAGATAGAAGGGATGGTGGGATTTTGTCCTAAACAGAGAGAGAGAGATAATTTGACAGTGCAAGTCATTTGCCATATAACATTCTACAGGCCATGTCAATAGGGGTAGTGAGGACCTAAGATATATGTGTAAATGTGGCATTTCTTTTCAAAGTTTTGTAATATAAGGACTTTAATGAAGGATTTAACTAGAGGTCTTTAACAGGCAAAGTGGACAGTTTCATATTTCTTGTGTAGTGTAAGCCTCAACCCAAAAACCAAAGCCACAGTACTACCAACTGAAACCATAAGGTATGTTATGAGTTAGGTACTGAATCAGTACACCCCCATGTTTTAACCTTTGTGGGTCTGAATGAATAAAGAGAAAGCAAAGCTGTTTAATAACATGTCTCCCCTCTTGTAAACATTGTATTCTCAACTAGCAGTAACAGTTTGTTGAAATTTCTGTTGCTTCTCCCAAGCCAGATGCTGTCATTCTGTCAATTAAATTCTTGTGCTTTAAAAGTATAAATCTGAACTCTAACCATATTGTAATGTAGTTGTATACTAGCCTCTTAGCTATGCATGCATCACTTGTAATAATATCTTCTTCTTCATTCAGCTGCTCCCTTTAGGGGTCGCCACAGCGGATCGACTGTTTCCATTTCTTCCTGTCCTCTGCATCTTGCTCTGTCACACCAACCACCTGCATGTCCTCTCTCATCACATCCATAAACCTTATCTTAGGCCTTCCTCTTTTACTGTTACCTGGCAGCTTCATCCTTAGCATCTTTTTCCCAATATACGCTGCATCCCTCCTCAGCACATGTCCAAATCAACGTAATCTTGCCTCTCTGGCTTTGTCTCTAAACCTTCCAACCTAGGCTGACCCTCTAATATACTTATTCCTAACCCTGTCCATCCTCATCACACCCAGTGCAAATCTTAACATCTTCAACTCTGCCACGTCAAGCTCTGACTCCTGCCTTTTTGTCAATGCCACTGTCTCCAACCCATATAACATAGCTGGTCTCACTACCCTCTTGTAGACCTTCCCTTTCACTCTTACTGGTACTCGTCTGTCACAAATCACTCCTGACACTCTTCTCCACCCACTCCATCCTGCCTGTACTCTCTTCTTCACCTCTCTTCCACACTCACTATTACTCTGAACTGTTGATCCCAAGTACTTAAACTCATCCGCCTTCACCACCTCTACTCCCTGCATCCTCACCATTCCTCTATCCTCCCTCTCATTCACACACATATATTCTGTCTTAGTCCTGCTGACCTTCATTCCTCTTCTCTCTAGAGCATATCTACACCTCTCCAGGGTCTCCTCCACATGTTCCCTACTCTCACTACAGATCACAATGTCATCTGCAAACATCATAATCCACGGGGACTCCGGTCTGATCTCGTCTGTCAACCTGTCCATCACCATTGCAAATAAGAAAGGGCTCAGAGCTGATCCTTGATGTAATCACACCTCCACCTTAAATGCATCCATCACTCCCACCGCAGACCTCACCGCTGGTCACACTACCCTCGTACATATCCTATACCACTCTTACATACTTCTCTGATACTCCCAACTTCCTCATACAATACCACAACTCCTCTCTAGACACCCTGTCATATGCTTTCTCTAAATCCACAAAGACACAATGCAACTCCTTGTGACCTTCTCTGTACTTCTCCATCAACACTCTAAGAGCAAACATCACATCTGTAGTGCTCTTTCCTGGCATGAAACCATACTGCTGATCACTAATCATCACCTCCCTTCTTAACCTAGCTTCCACTACTCTTTCCCATAACATCATGCTGTGACTGATCAATTTAATCCCTCTGTAGTTACTACAGCTCTGCACATCACCCTTATTCTTAAAAATCGGTACCAAAACACTTTTTCTCCATTCCTCAGGCATCCTCTCACTTTCCAAGATTTCATTAAACAATCTAGTTAAAAACTCCACTGCCATTTCACCTAAACACTTCCATGCTTCCACAGAAGTGTCATCTGGACCAACAGCCTTTCTGTTCTTCATCCTCTTCATAGCTATCCTTACTTCCTCCTTGCTAATCCACTGCACTTCATGATTCACTATCCGCACATCATCCAAACTTCTCTCCCTCTCATTCTCTTCATTCAGCAACTCCTCAAAGTACTCTTTCCATCTGCTCAACACACTCTCCTTACTTGTGAGTATGTTTCCCTCATTATCCTTTATCACCCTTACCTGCTGCACATCTTTACTAGCTCGGTCCCTCTGTCTAGCCAATCGGTACAGGTCCTTTTCTCCCTCCTTAGTGTCCAACCTTTTATACAACTCTTCATACACCTTATACTTAGCCTTCACCACCTCTCTCTTTGCCATGCACCTCATCTCCTTATACTGGACTCCTTATACTCTTGTCTACTTTCTTCATCTCTTTGACAATCCCACTTCTTCTTCGCCAACCTCTTTCTCTGTATACTCTCCTGTACTTCTTCATTCCACCACCAGGTCTCCTTGTCCTCCTTCCTCTTTCCAGATGTCACACCAAGCATCTTTCTAGCCATCTGTCTTACTAGCTCTGCTGTCGTTACCCAACTATTCGGTAACTCTTCACTGCCACCCAGTGCCTGTCTTAACTCTTCCCTGAACATCACCTCACAATTACCCTTTTGCAGTTTCCATCATTTGATCTTTGGTGCTGCCCTCACACTCATTCTCCTCTTCTTGATCACCAATGTCATTCTACAAACCACCATCCTATGCTGCCTAACTACACTTTCCCCTGCCACCACTTTACAGTCCCCAATCTCCTTCAGACTGGCCCTTCTACATAAGATATAATCCACCTGTGTGCATCTTCCTCCACTCTTGTATGTCACCCTATGCTCCTCCCTCTTGTTAAAATACGTATTCATCACAGCCATGTCCATCCTTTTCACAAAATCCACTACCATCTGACCTTCTGCATTCCTTTGCTTAACACCATACCTACCCATCACTTCCTCATCCCCTCTGTTCCCTTCACCAACATGCCCATTGAAATCTGCTCCAATCACTGGTCTCTCACCCTTGGGTACAATCATCACCACTTCATCCAACAATAATATGCATTGTACAAAACTTCTTAATTGTCTTATTATTTTATATATTGGAGCTTTTCTCCCCGGGTCTCAGCTGAAAACAGGCTCCTGGCCCAGTCAGACACTACCCGGTTAACAAATGAAATAAATAAATAAATAAATAAATAAATAAAAACTAAGTGGGTGTAAAGAAAACCACCTTTAGAGCATGCAGCCATTAAACTGTACTACTATAAAATGGCACCAAGTTGGGATTTGCACTAAGCTAAAACATGGCACAACTTTTAGTACACTTTATTTATATCTGTGTCTAAGAACTGAAAATATTATGGGAGATATTTCAGTATGCATAGAGTCCACAGAGTTGCCGAAATGGCTGGAAAAGCAATTATGAACTGAGGTATTGAATGACGTGTCACTGTTGTATGGATTTCACTGCACTGCTACACACGGCAGCTGAGTACAGAGGGAGAACAGAAGGAGGTGAAGGGCACTTATACGTCTGAAGTACAAAACTACTTTTACATGCACCCCTCATTCCATACACAACTTCTATAATTTTCCAATTTCCTTTCTATACCATAAATAATTTATCACCAATACAGATGCGTCTTTTCACAATGAAGGCCTCCTAAATTCTTGGAGTGTTACAGCACTATTGGCTAATCATATCATGACTACGGAGTGGTTCTCCAGCTTGGAGATGGAGTTAAGTGGAGCTGGAAGCCTTCACTGTGAGGTATATGGTCAAGGTCTTTAGAGGAGAGATGTAATATAGCAATAACCCATGCCTGGGTGTGGGTAATGCTGGATTTACCCACGGTTGGCTTGGTTTGGTCATGAGGGCGAAGCCCAAGTGGCCAAACAAAGCCAACCGTGCGTAAATCCAGCATTACCCACACCCAGAAGTGGGTTATTGCTATTATACAATGACATTATTTAAGAAAAAAATAATTACTTTTCTTAAATAATGGCATTGTATAATGCCTCCTTGCTGCCCTTCCACAGCTGTCTGGTATTTTGCGGCAGTTCTGATGTACTGCGCATGCGTATGCCTACGCAGTACATCAGAGCTGTGGGCAAAAGTAATGGAGAAAGCAAGATCTCCGCTGCTTTTTACTGTTTCGCTATGTTAAATGGGTTTAACATAGCGAGACAGTTTTGAAAAAAGCAACGGAAAAAGCAAGATCCCCGTTGCTTTTTACAAACTGTTTTGCTATGTTAAATGGGTTTAACATAGTGAGACAGCTTTAAAATAAGCAATGGAGATCTCCGTTTCTTATTTTAAAGCTGTCTCGCTATGTTAAACCCATTTAACATAGCGAGACAGGTTTAAAAAAAAAAGCAACGGAGAAAGCAAGATCTCCATTGCTTTTTACACACTGTCTCGCTATGTTAAAGGAGTTTAACATAGCGAGACAGCTTTAAAAAAGCAACAGAGATCTCCGTTGCTTTTTTTTAACCTGTCTCGCTGTGTTAAACTCCTTTAACATAGTGAGACAGTGTTTTAAAAAAGACTTATACTAATGGAAAAAGTCCAGGTGACCGGACCTTTTTCCATTAATTTAAGTTGATTTACAATGTGCACGCTGACCAATCAACGTGCACGTTTTGGAATATTAATGGGGGGGTCATGGTATAATGAACAATAACATTCAGGATGCATAACTAAATGAGCTAGATGAGGTACCATATCACATATTTACATGTATTAATAATGACTTGGTAGGCAATAATATTTTTATATGAAGATGCAACTGTAAGATGAACTCATGAAGGAGTATAAACACATTTCATGAATCCAGCTTTTAAGTTTCATGACATCTGCTCAAAGAACACAGTTTCAAAATTCTCAAATTCAAGTCCAGCTGCTCAAAGATCCAGAAGGTGAAAAAAATTAGGCATACATTTTTTTAAAGCTTAAAACATATTTATAAACAAAACTATGAATAGTATTTCTTCCAGGGAACCAGGTATGCCCTCATTCTGGACATAAATCTCACATACTTCCAATCCAAACCATAACCTTTACCCTTCTACTAATCTTACTCTAAACCTATAAAGCTAATCATAATCCTTAACAGTTGAGTCTAAACCTAAATGTAACCCTAAAAGTTTGTGTTGCCTTTTTAAATTGGATTAAACAGACTGTATACCTTATTATTTAGAGTGACTGACCAATGTTAAAGTATTACAAAATAGAGGGAACCTGTCAGAACAATAAAAGGAGCAACTGCAGAATGCTAAACAGATAAGGGATTACCTCAATAATATGCACAAGTTTAGAAAGACTGCTGTTAAGTAACTGTTTTTGATAATAATTCTAGAGCACAAAAACTTTTAGTACAATGACTGAGGCAACAGAAAGTGGAAAGGGCTGTCACCAAGCTTAGGGAGCCTATAACAAGGAAGATAAGAGATCCTGTAGAAGTATTAGAAATTTTATGAAAGTTTGTATAAAGCAGAGAAATATGAATATCAAGAAAAGGTACAAATGGAAATGTTTATGGAAGAATTAAATATGCCAAAGGTTAGAGGTAGAGGAGGCTCAATTACAAACACTTAGGAAGAGATGATATAAAAATGGCTATGTATAACCAGACTACAAGAAAGTTCCCAGGAATGGATGGTATTCCTGTGGAAGTTTAGAAGCTAGGAGGGGAAAATTAATAAAGATCTGGAAGGTTTTGTTTAACAGTATTTTAAGAGGAGGAGAAGTACCAGCATCCTGAAGAAGGTGGTGGTGACGGTAATACCTAAAGAGGGTAAAGATCCATCAGATCCAGCTTTATACAGGCCCATTTCAATACTAAACCATGATTATAAAGTGGTTATGTCTATAATGGCTAAAAGAATTGCAAAAGTGATACCAAACTTGATAGATATGGATCGGTGTGGTTCTGTGGAGGGGAGGCAAACATTTGACAATATTAACAGAACACTGATGACCCAGAAGGAAGCAGAATGTAAGAAAATACCACTGTTATTGGTGTGTCTTGATGCAGAGAAAGCATTTGATAGAGTAGACTGGGACTTCATGAGCAGGGCAATGGAAGCATTTGCTTTCCCTGATACAATTATAAGGTTGATTAGGAGTACATATGAGGGATTGCAGGTGAAAATTAATGTGGGTGGGGTCCTCCCTGATAACGTCTGTTTGAGTAGAGAAACCACAACCATAAAAATAAAAAACGCACTTTAACGGGGGCATATATGGCTAAAACACACCTTTATTAAAATGCACAATACAATATTAAGCACTTTCATCCCTACAACCTGTGACTTCATCAGAATACATATTTATCCAGTACATACAGTTTAAATATCCCTGCATCAAACCCAGTAGGTTAATTAGTACTCCAATCACTTTCCTAAAACAGCTTTGCCATTTTATAAAATTAAATCTACAAAATAAAAAAAAAATAAAGCCTGTTGGCTCTTTCATACAACACAGGTGAAATAGAAATAGAAATTGCATCATTTAAACCCACTGGCAACTAAGGTTGGCTGCCATGTCCCCTCCCCGCATATTAAAATGGTGTTGTTTTAAATTTAATAAGGTTTGGTAAATTCAATGTATTTATTATTGTATTGTTTCTTTATTTTCCAAATTTTATAGCCTGACTTTTTTATGATTTATTGATGCAAAGTTGTTTCTAGGAAAGTGATTGGAGCACTAATTAACCTATTAGGTTTCATGCAGGAGATATTTAAACTGTGTGCACTGGATAAATATGCATTCTGATGAAGTCCCAAGTTGTAATACTGTATTGTGTGTTTTAATAAAGGTGGGGTTTTAGCCATATATGCCCTCGTTACAGTGCTTTTTTATTTTTATGTTTTAAGTTTGATTCTAAAAATGAGTTTGTTGAATAATTCTTCCAATTTATTCCTGGGTTGTTGAAATCATACAATATTACAGTGGGTACATTATCCAGACGATTTTGAAATGAATTCAAAAATGATTGATATTCAAGTTTACTCATATTAGGCCTATGGTGTGTAACCAATGACCTCAGATCAGTCAGGGGTTTACATTCTTCAACAAAATAGTCATTATTTCCGGTTGCTATTGAATTGTCAAGAGCTTAGGTTGTCGAATGCTTAATCATTGATCCCTAAGCGTCGAACGCTTATAATAGCGAATGGCCACATCATCAAATTCTTTCCCCGGGAAAGAATTTGTGTGGCCGTTATTAGGGATTTGCCCTTTCTCCAATGTAGAGCAATCAAGGAGTTGGTATATTTAATTAGGGGATGTGTGGGAGGCACAGCCTCCCACTATGTTTGGGTGTGTTTGTTTATTTTGTTTACGGATGGCCACCCGAATTATTTCCTGAGGAAAGAATTTGATGATGTGGCCATTTGCTATTGTTAGCTTTCGATGCTTAAGTGTCGATGTTTTAGGATTTGACAACCTAAGCTGTCGATGTTATGATATAGACGCATCATTTCTACATGTGCTTTATATTTTGCTGTTGTATAAAATGATATATTCAACTTTAGTTTTTTTATATGAAGTTTTTAATGGATGTGTAGTAATTAGTTAAATTGCAGCATCTGACATGTACTGAATGCCATTTTTATTTGTTTAAGTGAACAAAGTAAGATGGACGCAGTGTGAATATTGTGATTGATTTGCTATTGTGTTTTATGAAATTGTAGAAATATGAGCAGTGAAGCAAGTGTTTATATAGAGTTAATGAGATGAGAATGCTTATTTTATTTTAAAACTGAAGTTTATGCTGTTATTGTGGTGTACAGCAATCATGTAGCTCACTAGAGTGAAAGGCTATTGATCATACACTCATTACATACTTACCAAGGAAAACACAGAAAATGATGCAGCAGCTGATCTTCATCATAGTGATCACTGCTGCAGTAGGCTTAGCTATATGGATTATATCCTGCCAAGGATGTAACAGCCAGTCAGCTTCCAAAACTTCAGGGCACCTTCCATGACCCATACTGTCAGTCAGGTTGAGCTGAGCTGTTTGGTTTCAAAGTCCTTCACAGCTTTACTACTGCTGAAAAGTATGCTCCTCTGAGGATTTTGAGGATCGACAAACTATTTGTGCTGTTCCTTTGCTGGGTAGTTAAGTTCCCTTAGGGAGAAAAACCTTCCATTTTCTTATTTAAGTTATAGTTTTATCACTTTCCACCTTAGCAAAGTTATTTTAACCAGTCCACAACAGAGTTCATTCATTCATTTATTTATTGGCACTAGTTCACTTTAAAATTTTAAACATTCAGTGAATTGTTGGCGCCAAAATGGGATACTTAAATGCACATTAAAATGCTGTAATTCATTCCGATGAAGTTCACCTTAGCATGGATGAAAGCGCTTAATGTTTATGAGATTTTTACGTTCTTTTATTAAAGGTGATCAATTTTACTACTTCAGGTATTGGCACAGTGTTTGATTTGCCTCCGTTACATTTCAACGTTTTTTTTTTTTTGACTGTTGTGGACTGTTTATGCTGTTGTCACGCTGAATACTTGTTTATTCAAAGTTATTTTAAAGCTAGGAGTGTTGTGTTTTAATGAACTGTCATGAGATTGTAATGTAATTTTAAACAGAGAGCTCGTTTTTCTTGTCAATTTAAAAGTGGTGCGAAGTAATTGAAAACATTTTTTCTGTTAAGAAATTGTGTTTATTTTAATTTTGCCAGCCCAGCATAGTGTTTTAACATGCTTTTTTACTATGTTTTATTGTCAAAAAAAGTAACTTTTGTGGACTATTACTGTTTACCAGGATTTGCTTCTTGTTTTCCCTGGGGAAAGAGGCATCATTTTTGGCTTGACCATGGAAAAGATTACCAATCCTATGGTCAGTCATTCTTCAAGCCACAAAAATAAAAACATTAAGGAACAGCCTCTGCCACCACAGCAGGCTAGCAAATTGCCTAAGCTGCAGGTGGGTGATTCTGCTGTGCCCATTTGTTGTAGTACCTCAGAACATTCATCTTTTACCCTAGATCTCTCTGGTGTAGTACCTACAGCCACTATGGACAGCCACATCCTCTGTAGATTTTGGGGTTCCCTTAGTGGGCAATGGAGAGCCACTCTTGTTCGTCTGAGAGAAAACAAGGAAGGTTTCCCTACTGTGTCAGAATACTGCAGCCATCTGTAAGAAAGCTGCTGCTGCTATTAGTAACATGGTTGGCCCCATTTTTCCTGTCAAAAAGAAACAGAAAACCAAGCACGTATCAATTTCTCCTCAAATGTCTTTGGATAGATGTAGTTTACCTGATCTGGCTTAGGGTTTAATTCAGGATACTAATCCTTCTTGTAAAGTAGTTTCTGGTAAAAGAAAGAGGGATAGCTCTTTTCCTGAAGAGATACAAAATTCTGAATCTGAACAGGAAGGTGTAGGGATGGATCCAAGTTTTTTTTCCCCTCAGATTTCTGATTCACACTCAGAGGAGAGCTCAGTTTCTGATTTGTCCCTGTGGGGATTTCTCTTTCGTTGAGACTATTGCTAAAAATGTTCCAGTGTTTTCAAAGGGATAACACTGAGGTTCCTCAGTCTCTCAGAAAATACTGAGTTGAAGTAGAAAGATTTTCCAGATCTTACACCCATTCATCCTGTTCTGTCTGCTATACTGGATGTGTGTCCTACTGCATGCAATTTTCCTGATAATCATCCAGCTGTCCCTAAAAAGGCAGATAGAATGTATGAAGTTTATAGGGTCATAGGTAAGTACTAGGCTAGCTGCCCTTGTGGGCCATTTTAATCCTAGCCATTTTCCTTTTTTGTGCTCAAATTAACCTCTCCCATTAGGTTAAAGATTGACCTTACCCATCCCATGGCCAATTATTATATATTACCCCTAATAAAGGGGATCATACCATAGACAATTTGAGGGGACCCAGGAATGGAATAAAGCATTTAGGAGCTTATTCTCTCTAATAGTAGTAGTACAAGGGGCAGTCCAAGGGTACATTTTCTTATTCCCATTCATAGATCTAACTTGCACTTGAATATGTAGATGGGGAATCTGTTCCACAGCAGTGGTATGCAATGCGATATATACCTGTCCCTTCAAACCAATGTTGATGTTGCAGAAGAGGTTTAGATCCCTAAATTGAGTATTTCTGATGCCATTTAACTTGCTGGTACGCAGTAAATCCATCAGTAATGTCTTGTGTGCCGGGCACAGGTCATCCCTTAACAGTCTGTAGGATACCGAGTATAGTGACAGTGCTTTTGAGTTGATCCATGTAGAACATGTTGTTTATGCCGGGTCTATATTACGTTGACCCATAAACAGTGAAAACCCACTAACGCGAATGGCCAGGTTACCGATTTTATTCTCAGGGAAATAAAATCACTTGGCCATGGTATGTTTAGTTACGGGGTGTGGGGGGCACAGCCCCCCACTTTCTAGTGATTTAGGTGGTGTGTCGTGTTTGGCTGGTCTGCAGATTTTTTTCCCTGGGAAAAATATCAGTGACCTGGCCATTCGCGTTAGTGAGTTTTTGCTGTTTCAGGGTCAATGTTGCCATATTCGCTGTAAACAACTGTCAGCAGCATAATATAGACCCATTTAGACCTTGTATCCTTTTAATGTGTCTAGAGTGATACAGGCCAAAGAGGAATTATATTCAATGACTGGCCTAATGAGGGCTAAGTAAAGGGAAACAATGACATCCCTAGATCTAGACACAATCCCATTGATTATAAGCTGTGCAATATAGAAGGGCTTTCTAACAACAATAGACACTTGTTGGTCAAATGTTGAGTCACTG
The DNA here is from genome assembly GCF_019279795.1 of Protopterus annectens. NCBI lineage: Eukaryota > Metazoa > Chordata > Ceratodontiformes > Protopteridae > Protopterus > Protopterus annectens. Next base: position 1,119,792,376 of record NC_056730.1, on the reverse strand, counting down.
TCCATGTATATTCCCAAATCCCAAACAACTGGGTCAACTCTTAGGGGTATATTGTCAGTGTGGTAGTTCCCTAGAGTACATGACTTCAGAAAGGATATAATAATGCATTTTTGGCATTTAGTTTCACTCCTTAGTTTTTGGCATCAGCTATTTATTTGAGACAACCCTTCCTGCAATTTGGAAAAGTGTATTTTTGAAATGTTCCTCGGTCTTTTAAAATTTTATGCAGTATTCCCTGATCCAGCAGCTATAGCTCTAGATGATCCCACTGCTACTAAGCATCTAGTCAATTTCGATACTTCTCTTTCTGAAAAGAATGAGAAAATTATCAAAGGGTGTAGGAAAAAAAGTGTATTCTTCTACAACTATGATTTTCAGAATTCTGAATTGTCAGGCTCAGATGTTAAGCTTTTTTCTTAAACTGTGAAAGTATGACAAATGTTTTATCTACAGTTTCCTCTTGTCCCCTTTAAATAACTTTGTTTTTTCAGTTGGATAGGTCACTACTCATTATTTACAATGCGTGTATGACACTGTTGTTACTTCTTCCTGAGCTATGGCCACTGGGACTGTTTTGAAGAGGTTTGCATGGCTGTGTTCTCTAAACCTCCCAGGTGATGTTAAAATCAGATTTTAAATTCACCCTTGGTTAGAGATTTAATGTTTGGTCCCTCTGCTGCAGAGGTGATCAAAAAGTATGATGAACTGGGTAGGGTGATCCAGGGAATCTTTAAAATATTCCTGCCCTCCTTTTCAAATTTTCCAAGGGATTATCTGTCTCACTGAATTTTGGTAAAAAGCAGAATAAACAGTCTCAACAAAGTACAGACAAAGAGATGTTTGAGAAGAAATGGCAAGGGGATCCAAAACAAAGTCTCAAACCTCCCAAAACCAAGGATAGTCCAACAAGTCTGAATGATTGTTCAAGAGACTGAATGATCCCCTCCCACTTTGGCTCCTTTTTTTTCTTACAGAAAGTCTGAATCTCCATTTTTCAACTTGGCAACAGATAATTTCAGACAAATAGGTTCTGAAAATCATTCATCAAGGTTACAGATGGCAGGGGGTCATTCCTCATTTTCCAGATCAGACTCTTTTGTTTGCACTGGTTCTTCATCAAATGCTGTCTCAAGGAGTGAAAGAACCAGTTCCTCCTTCCCAGATGGGGAAGTTTTTTTTTCAAGGATGCTCCTAGTGCCAAAGAAGGAAAATGTTTGAGACCATTTCTGGATATTCCTTTCCTAAACCTGTTTGTGATGGTGCCCAAATTTAAACTGATGTCACTTCAAAACCTGTCACCTCTTCTTCCTCTTTTACGTTTTCTGGTAACACTACGCTTAAAAGATGCTTATCATTACATTCCTTTTCATCCAGACATCAGACATTTCTTAAGGTTTTGGGTGTCTAGATCACATTACCAGTTCTCTGCCTTACCCTTTGGACTATCCACTGCACCAAGTGTGTTCACAAAGTGTCTAGCTCCAGTAATATTGCAGGCTTCAGGGTATCCACATTTTTCCAATTTAGATGATTTGCTTATCTTTGCAGAGTCTTTTTCAAAGTATGAGGAATCTCTCATTTGAGAGAGAGAAAAAGAGAGAGAGAGAGAGAGAGAGAGATATTACACAAGTTTGGATTCCAAGAGAATATTCAAAAGATTTTCTTGACTCCTTAACATTGTGCTGTGTTCCAGGGATGTTATCTAGACATCTTGGTTGAAAGAGCTTTACTTCAACAGAACAAAACTGATCTATTTCTAGATCTATTTCATAGGTTTCCCACTCAGACTTTGGTCACTGAGAGGGAGAAAGATATTGTGGTATATGGAATCTCTTTGGTTCCAGAGACAACACCCTTTATCTTTTCAAATCCCAGTTCTGGGGTTTGTCAGAAGAGAAATCATTAGGTGGAGACAACAGATATTCATAAATCATGGTATCTCCTTCTCCTTCCTTGCTCCAAAGCAGTCAGTCAACACAGACACCTAAGACTTTGCTTGAGGAGCTGTTTCAGGTGAGATAAAAGCACAGCAGGTGTGGGACACCAGGGCCAGATTCAAGCACAGAAATATCCAGGAGAAGCTTGCCCTGATCAAGGCACTCAACTCTCAGAACCATCTTTGGTCCCCAGGACCTTTTCAAGTGGTTACAGACAATACCACAGTTATGTGGTACATCAACAAGGAAGGGGGAACCAAGTGATATCTCCTTTGCAGACTAGTGATGTTAGCTTGGGCTATAGCTTCAAAGCACACTATCACTCTACACAAATCCTAGATTCAATCAGCACAAAACTGTGTGGCAAACAAACTGAGCAGGACCAGGGCAGACCCTCATGAATGGAAACTAAATCAGGGAGTCTTCCAAGATTTGATCCATCTGTGGGGAATTCCTCAAGTAGACATCTTTGCCTCCTCTCAGGACAATGAAATGGCAAGATTGTGCTCCAGGACTCTATGCAAGAAGGCCTGGAAGACAGATGCCTTTTCTTTTCCTTGGACTGGAATGTTCCTGTATACTCTTCCACCCTTTCCACTAATATCCAGAGTACTTCTGAAGATTCAGAAGGCATTTCCCAAGATCGTTGTGGTGACTCCCTTCTGGTCCATGCAACCGTGGTTCTCCCTTCTTTTGGAAATATCCAGGGGCAATTACCAGAAGCTTCCATATAGACTGGTTCTACTCAAGTAAGAATAGGGATGTTTGATACACCATGATAGCAATCAACTTCAGTTGACTGATTCGATGACAGGGTCTTAATTCCGTTTAGGCATCTGCTTACTGAGGACATGCAGTAGGAACTAATGGAGGCAAGAAAGCCTGCTACTAGAAAATCATATATTAGCAAATGGGAAAGGTTTTCTAGTTGATGCCAACAACATAACCAGCATCCATTCAGTTGTTTTCTGGTTTTACAATATTTGTGTGAGTTACTATCCTACAGCCTTTCTTATTCTGTCAAGGTTCATTTGATGGCCATTTCAGCATGTCTGCCCATGGATCTTCCTCTTTTAATGCATTCTCATGTCAAAATGTTTTTAAAAGGAGTTTTGCATAAGAGGCCCCCAAGAAAACTGGTGGCCCCTCCTTGAAATCTTAATTTTGTGTTAGAGAAGCTAACACTTGCTCCATTTGAACCAGCTAACCTGGCTGACTTGAGGTTCATAACATGGAAAACAGTTTTACTGACTGCTCTGACCTTGGCAAGAAGTATATCTAAATTGCAAGCTCTTATGGTGAATCATCCCTATCTCACTTTCCACAGGGACAAGGTTTCTTTGAGAACTAATCCTTCTTTAATACGTAAAGTGGTATTCAAGTTTACTTTTAGTCAAACTATCAGTCTCCCTGTTTTCTTTCACACCATCATTTTTAGATTCAGGTAAGAAAACAGGGAGATTGATAGTTTGTCTGGTACTCCATACTTTGAATGTCAACATTCAGCTCAGGTACTGTCTTGACAGAACTAAATCCTTCAGATTTTCAGATCAACTGTTCATTTCTTGCGAATCATGGCATTGGCTTCATCTAAAGCTTTTTGGAAAGGGTGGGATTCTAGAAGTTTTCTAGAAGCTGCTGCTTCTTGGTCCCCTGTACATACTTTTCCAAAGCACTATAAGCTTAATTCCTTCTCTAGGTCCAGATCAGGCTTTGTAAAGACCATTCTTCAGGGGCTCCTGGACTGTTCTCCTTACACTGCCCAGATGTAGTTAGCTGGATGATCTACCCATATAGCGAAGGCTACTGCAGTAGTCATCAATACAATGAACATAGTACAGTTGTGTCAGTTAACTTACCCTAACAGTAGATGTTTGAATGATCACTGCTGCAGTAGCTGCTCCCTCCATCTATTTTTGGTGTCCTGTTTATGCCAGGGTGTGGACATTTATTTTTTGCTGTTCCTAACATTGCCCTTTCTCTGCTGGCAGGAAAGCTCTGGAGGGCTTTGTGTCCAAACTTGTCTTTTATTCAACTCAGCTTGAGCTGCCTGACAGTTTGGGCATGTGGAAGGTGCCCTAAGCTTTGGAAGCTGGCCAGTTGTTATATCCTTTCCAGGCTATAACCCATTTAACTATGACCACTGCAGCAGTGATCATTTGAACATCTACTGATATCGTAAGCTTACTTACACAACTGTACTTTTTCCTTACTAAGCACTTCTGATTTAATGTTTTTTTTCTTAAGTGTAGTCTTAGTTCTGTGTCAGTTATTGGTATAATAAACCCAAGGTAAACTTTTAATTTATAAACTGTGGATCATGTTAGGTGTGTAACTCACATCATCGTATAGCTCCACTCTTTGCTCTCTCCATCTCTCTCTGCCTTGATAAGCAGTCAGAGGAAAAGGTTTCATGATACATTATACATGCTAATGCCCATGAACTTGATAACACATTGGCAGTGCACTGAAAGAATGCAGCTTGTGTCATTTTTAGTGTGGCTGCTACACAATAACTGTATGTAGTCATCATAATCTTGTGGTTGTAAAAGAATACTGGAAGATTTTACTTAATAAAGTTTAACAGGGTATCTTAATTAAAACATAATTTTTCATTTGTTTCATTGAATAGCAATGAATGACAGTTGTGACACTTTACTTGTGATTTTCTGAAGCCTCTTTGCCCAGTGTCACTACCAGTGTCACTGTGGGACGTACTCATTTTTACATCCTGATTAGAGTGCAATCTATGGAAGGTAAAAAAATTTCCATTGTGCAACATCAGACAGCCAAACTAATAAAGGTTTAAAATAATAATAAAAAGGTTTACTGAATATATTTGAGAGGGTAGCACTAAATGTATCCATTTGCATTTAAGATTTAGTTCTGTTAACAATGGTGCCATGTCACAGAATCTTGGAAAAATTATGCCAGTAAATGGAAAAATAAAACCCTTTAGTTCATTTTTCTGGATACTTCATGTTCTAAGTGAAAACAACTAAATGTTTTTACCCTATGCTTATGCTTGACAACTAACAGTTACAGGTAAGGGAAAGCCAGTGGGGCATAAGTCTTCAAATCTCTCCCCTATTTTAATGTTAACATTGTCATCAAGAAATAATGGAGACTTCCAACATTAGACACCTATTTTTTTAGTGAATATATGTTCAAAATATTCTAATTCACTTACACATTACAGTTTTTTGAGATTGAGTTTACTATCATTCAGCTATCATACCATATATACAACTAAAGAGCAGAAAATAATATGAGGCGATACATTGTTTAAGGTCATAAATCCAGTGTTAGTTATTTAATTTTTTCCTTCTCTACTGATAAAGAGACAGGACTTCCACTCCTAGTAATATCATCACTCCAATAAATTAAAACCCACATCTACACAGATTGCTCCCTTGTGTGCTCTGTTCTATTTTCTTGCAGTCTTGCATTAATAGCTTTGCTTTCTTGTACTACATGTTTGATTAATAAGGAGGTTAATGTTGTAGGTTATGTGTTTACGTAGGAACACAGAGTTTTTGGTTGCTCTGTCCTGACATCCCTCATTGTGGAATAAACTTGAGATTAACTATGTGTACCAGTTTTGTTGTATGTGGTTTGTGCTGTGACAACTTCTGAATCACCTTAGCACACAATTCCGTCTTTATGAAAGGGGCTTAGATGAAAAGGAGCCCGGCAATGCTGTCAGAAGGTTCTTATTTGTCTTTATTTGATCCTGAACACTCATGTATTATATATTGCTTTATTTTGTATGCCAGGGATGATTTGTATGACTTCCAGTGGAATGTCTAGTACACAGGAATACAGTCATAAAAACAAGTTAAAAGCATTCCACTTAACTTTCCAGCATGCACATAGAATGCCATGTCAGTGACGATTTATTAAACTGACAGTACTCTGGATTCAATCTGGGAAGGTTCTTTGACTACAATTATCAATGACACGTTACAAGCTGTACAAGTGGTAGATATGCCATCCAATGCACAAATCCCAAATGTAGGCTGTATGCATTAATTTCACTACTTGCTTCAGTTCCTGGAACCCACCTCTAAATCTCAGTTGAGAACATTTCAGCCCAGTGAGGTTGCTTTCATCTTAAATGGTATCTGCTGATACCCACCTATCTTAGAGTGGTTCTTCATTCTGAAAACTGTGCGTTACAAATTTATTTATTTATATGTATGCTGTCTTCTTTAGTATAGACACTGTGGCCCTAACTACAGTGCATGTGATAAGATGTGGGGTACCAAGGCTGATATCAGGTGTGCAGAATTGAAACAAACTGTTGTTTCACGTATTTCAAGAAGGGTCAATTAGAGCTGCCCATCTCAACTGTATTCTCTGTCAGAATCTAAAAGGCTAGCCTTAAACACACTAAGTATGTTGATTAGGTTTGCATGATGATCGCATATTGTAAGATAACTTTTAGGGACCAAAGACACCATTGGAGCTAGCAGATGTGAGCACTGCACATGTTACATGCCTGAGCAACCTGGGGATAGGATTAAAATGCAATAGATTTTAAAAAACATTTCATACCAGCTACTGATAAAGGGCATCTGATGGTCGACTTTCACCTCCCATTTCCACAGCAATAAGGGAAGTTACAAAAAATGTTAATGCCACTTGGAAAGAAGGAAATCCCTAGGGGATGATGTGATGTGTTAAGTCAGGCAGGATGGGGAAAAAATGGATTAATACGGCATGGAGTAGCTACACGCTCAGACAAGAGGAGCAAATGAAAAAGTGCTTTACAGATAACGTGCTGCTGGTGAAGCAATCAATTAAATAATATGTGGACGTCCAATAGCAACAGAAAAGTCAGTGTTATCCCAGTGCACCTGTCCATTCTTAGTTTTTTTAAATTCATACATTAACTGGGTAAAATTATTGACAAAAGTGGTAACATACAGAATTAAACAGGGAAATATGTCTTAGTTAAATGCTGTTCATTAGTACTGATGGTTGTGGCTTTGGGCAGCCTATCAGGTGTTGTGGGTTGAGCTATGCATATATCACAGAAGGGAAACCTGCTGTCCTGAAGTATGTTTTTGTTTCTTTAAGCATGTCTTTGCTTTTTTTAACAACAGCTGTTTTACTGAGTCAATACTTGATACTTTTGTGCAATCCACATGCATGGTGCACCTTTAACTTCCACTAACAACCCACCTGGGGTTCTTTAATTATTAACATGTATCTTGTTTTTCATTACAACCTTGAAATTATACAACTGAAGTCAGCACAGACTCAGGAGTTACATACAGAATGTTGCCATCATATTTAAAAAAGAAAAGAACAGTTCTGGTTACTACTTATGTCACATTTCTTATATACACTTTTTGTCTTTTAAACATTTTAGCAAGTACTGCTTGCACTGTACTGGTGCTTCCTTTACCTTATGATTCACAGTTTGTATCGCACTTAGTTATTTCCCTTTCCACCCACTTCCTTAGTGTCTCATAATTTCTTCCCATTTCCTCCACATTTTCCTATGTAGGTTATTAATCCCTTGAGGTGTCGCTTTCTTTTCCTGCTTAACTGTTGGTTCCTGATCTTATTTCCATTTCTATTATTACCTTTGTTTTTGCTACTGTCAGCAACAGTTAGCCTCTTTATATGTTTCTGGGCCTGGACGTGCCAGTCTCAGTTTAAGTAGAAATTAATTTCTTTCAAGTGCCACAGTAATCCTGTGGTCTAGCAATTGGCACAGAGGATTAAGGAGCTATTAACTAGCTGTTTCTGTGGTCCAGTGGTCCAGGGTTTGATTCCCTCAATCTCCACTGCCTAATTATGTGACTTTGTGATAATCACTTAACCATACAACACTCACAGGGTGAGTCCAAAAAAGGTCCTCTAAGCTCAATGTTCTATCCTGATAAATTGATTTAAATAATTAAATAACCAGTATCTTTTCTATCCGCATTTGAAGATCCTCCTGGAATCTTATGAACTTAATTCCTCTCCAGACAATACGCTACCAGTCCCATATTTGATCCTGCGTCCATCTCCAATCTACTTCTGGGAATATTTTATTAAGTTTATTGGATGTGTAAAATATCTATGTAGGCATTTTCAGCCAAATATTCTAAATGACCTTTATTTTGTAGCTTTCCCTGGGGCCATACACATTTCTTCCCATTTGTACTCCATTTTCTTCAGCCACCAACATCATTTCCTTACCTTGTACCTGTTTATCCATTATTTTCTCCTGACAAAAACCAAATACTGATGGTAGGAGTGAAAATACAAAACCAAAACCACTAACAAATTCACTCGTGGAGACCCAAATAAGGGTATGAGCACAGCAAACAAGAGTTCCAAAAGATGTAAAACTGGAAAAAGCAAAATAAAGCACCGGAATCACTGGAGTTGAACTAATAGATTTAATAACGCTTCCCAAAAGGACATATGTTTTCGAGCTTCTTCATCAGAAAATACACACAGGTGTTTTCAGTACTGCTTTTATACACCAAGATAGAAAATTGAATAATTGGATGATTTGAATTAATTGATTAAATCTTTAACATTGGGTTGAAAATGAGCTTTAAAAACACATAGAATATTTATTAAATGTTTAAAACTTTAAAAGTCAAGAAATAATTAAAAATATAATGTTCGTAGTATAAATTTAAATAAATTCAAATGTAAAACTTCATGTTGAAACAATTAATGAAGGGATACAAAAATGTATATAAGAAATATATAAAAAACATTTGATTTCATCAAAAATAGTAAAAAATAGTAATATAATCTTTGTCTCCATCTAGTGGACAAAATAAAAATTAAAAATTACAATTTAGCAGCTCTCAGTTTTAATACTGGAACTATAGAGAGCATATAATTCAAACCAGGCTCCTTGGTAGCATCCAAAACTATTTGCCAGTATAGTTCCCTGTACTCTAATTTAGTTTCCCACATGCCACACCTGATTTCTTTAGGCACTATTTCGAGTACAAAAAAATGAAAAATGGAATTGATACATTTTTGGGAATGTCGAAATAAAGCATTATTTATATTCCCTTTCCTCATTTCATAATAGTGTTCATAAATTCTGGACTTTAATTTCCTTTCAGTTTTCCCAACATAAAAGGAAAAACAGGAGTGGCATGTGGCGATGTATACAACCCCCTGTGTATTACAATTTGCAAAAGCAGTGCTAGTAATAGTTTTGTTTCGGTCTGGGATAAATAACAGTGAACCAGTTTGAATATATTGGCACTGTGAACATGATCCACATTTGAATGTTCCCTTTTTGTGATTGTGAATGTTCATAGTGCCTGATCCACCATATTCAAAAATGTTTTTTAAATTTATATCTCTCATATATACAAATTTTATAGGTTTGTTCTTCAGATGTTCCAAATCAGTAATTTCCTGGAACCTTTCCCATTCCCTATATAGGACCCTTTTAAGTAAAAATGAATCACCAGTGTAATCCATAACATAAGCTGTAGAAAAATTGTTGACAGTGTTAGATGGAATGTTGGTAGTAGGTGTACCTGTTGGCCCAGGTTGAGTAGTATTAATTAATTCATAACACCCTAGAATAGGGGAAAATCTATCCTTCCTACCTTCTAGGACAACTTCATATACTTCATCACATAAGAAGGACGGATATCCTCTTTCTTTGAACATATCAATAATAAACTTGCTATCAATCAAAAAGTCTGCATCCTTGGAGGTCATCCTACTGGATCTGATTAATTGTCCTTTTAAAATATTTTTCTTTTGTCCAAAGGGATGACCGCTAGAAAAATGAAGGTAGGAATTAGAGAAGGTGGGTTTCCTGTATACCTTAGAAATAAAGTAATCATCCCCCTTCCTTAACAAAACGTCCAAATAGTTACATTCATCATAATTAATACTATAAGTAAAATCTAAGAAGTTAGTGCTGTTTTTTATATATTCCAAAAATTCATAAAACCTCTCGAGGGTATCTGTCCAGAAAATGACTATATCGTCGAGAAAACATTTATAAAACACCCAACAGTTGCTGAATTCACTGGAAATAATGTATTGTATCTCCCACCATGTGAGAACAATATTGGCATAAGTGGGGGAGCATTTTGCCCCCATTGCCACTCCCTTTTCCTGCCTGTAGAATTCTCCCTGAAAAAACATAAAATTGTTTCTGAGGACAGTTTCCATTAAAACAAGACAAGTCCTAAATATGTCGTCAGAAAGGTCGCCATGGTGCAACATACATTCCTCAAGCCAAGCCAATCCTGTTTCATGGGGTATACTGCCAAAAAGATCAACTATATCCAAAGTAATAAAAATAATATCCTTGGAAAACAGGTTGGCCCTGACCTGCCTTAAAAAATCCCAGGAATCCTTGAGTACAGTTGTACCCTGGTTAGATAGACTTTTTAATTTCACATCAACAAACTTAGCTAAAGGGGTGGTGATGGAGCCCTCGGAGGAAACAATGAGCTGCAAAGGTGGATCATAGGGATCCTTATGGACCTTGGGGATCCCAAAAACTGAGGGTACCCTTGGGTTTTGGTTGTGAAGATAATTGTAGGTGTCCAAATCGATAGTACCTTCCAGTAGTAAATCGTTCAATATAATATTGATTTTACTTTTGGAAATGTTTATTTCATTTAAGGAGGCTTTGGAATAGTGTGAAACATTGTGTAAACACTGTTTCATTTTGGATTCATAATGAATTGCATCCATCACTACAGCACCACCTCCCTTATCAGGTTGCATTATTCTGATGTTTCTGTTACCCTTCAAATTTAATAAAAGATCCTGTTCCTTTTTGGATAAGTTGGAAAAAACATAGTGGGAACCAACTGTGTTTCTAATCTCTCTCTCCATTACACGTTCTAAATTCTTTAGTTGTGGATGTAAGGGGGGATTGAAAACACTCCTTTTCTTTAACTGAACCTCGGAGTTAACGTTAGGTGAGTTCACAGAATTGGAAGTTTTGTTACCAAACATGATACCTAAATTTTGTTTTCTTAAAAACATTTTGAGATCAACAATAGCTCTAGGAATATTGGTCTTTCTTAAAGGAATGAATTTGAAACCCTTTATAAATAATTCAAAGAGTTCAGTGGAAATATCCAAGGCACTATAGTTAAAAATCTTGTATTGTTTAAATTCAAAAGTATTCACGTTTTGTTGAATAAAATCTCCCCCCTGATTCACTTCCTGCGATTGTTCCTGGGTGGATAGTAATGTTGATTGTAATATACTTGTGGACGGTTCCGTAACCTGTCGGACCTGCGTGGTGGGGGAACATATTCTAAAGGGAAATCCGCTTCATGTATTTCACCCTCACTATGGTTAGAAATAATGTCACCATTAATGTTTGTTGAATCAAAATTAACCACTAATTCACCCCTGAATGAATTGTGTGGCTTATAAACGTTTTCTTGACGATATAGTCTTTTTCTGAACAGATACCCTCGAGAGGTTTTATGAATTTTTGGAATATATAAAAAACAGCACTAACTTCTTAGATTTTACTTATAGTATTAATTATGATGAATGTAACTATTTGGACGTTTTGTTAAGGAAGGGGGATGATCACTTTATTTCTAAGGTATACAGGAAACCCACCTTCTCTAATTCCTACCTTCATTTTTCTAGCGGTCATCCCTTTGGACAAAAGAAAAATATTTTAAAAGGACAATTAATCAGATCCAGTAGGATGACCTCTGAGGATGCAGACTTTTTGATTGATAGCAAGTTTATTATTGATATGTTCAAAGAAAGAGGATATCCGTCCTTCTTATGTGATGAAGTATATGAAGTTGTCCTAGAAGGTAGGAAGGATAGATTTTCCCCTATTCTAGGGTGTTATGAATTAATTAATACTACTCAACCTGGGCCAACAGGTGCACCTACTACCAACATTCCATCTAACACTGTCAACAATTTTTCTACAGCTTATGTTATGGATTACACTGGTGATTCATTTTTACTTAAAAGGGTCCTATATAGGGAATGGGAAAGGTTCCAGGAAATTACTGATTTGGAACATCTGAAGAACAAACCTATAAAATTTGTATATAGGAGAGATATAAATTTATAAAACATTTTTGAATATGGTGGATCAGGCACTATGAACATTCACAATCACAAAAAGGGAACATTCAAATGTGGATCATGTTCACAGTGCCAATATATTCAAACTGGTTCACTGTTATTTATCCCAGACCGAAACAAAACTATTACTAGCACTGCTTTTGCAAATTGTAATACACAGGGGGTTGTATACATCGCCACATGCCACTCCTGTTTTTCCTTTTATGTTGGGAAAACTGAAAGGAAATTAAAGTCCAGAATTTATGAACACTATTATGAAATGAGGAAAGGGAATATAAATAATGCTTTATTTCGACATTCCCAAAAATGTATCAATTCCATTTTTCATTTTTTTGTACTCGAAATAGTGCCTAAAGAAATCAGGGGTGGCATGTGGGAAACTAAATTAGAGTACAGGGAACTATACTGGCAAATAGTTTTGGATGCTACCAAGGAGCCTGGTTTGAATGATATGCTCTCTATAGTTCCAGTATTAAAACTGAGAGCTGCTAAATTGTAATTTTTAATTTTTATTTTGTCCACTAGATGGAGACAAAGATTATATTACTATTTTTTACTATTTTTGATGAAATCAAATGTTTTTTATATATTTCTTATATACATTTTTGTATCCCTTCATTAATTGTTTCAACATGAAGTTTTACATTTGAATTTATTTAAATTTATACTACGAACATTATATTTTTAATTATTTCTTGACTTTTAAAGTTTTAAACATTTAATAAATATTCTATGTGTTTTTAAAGCTCATTTTCAACCCAATGTTAAAGATTTAATCAATTAATTCAAATCATCCAATTATTCAATTTTCTATCTTGGTGTATAAAAGCAGTACTGAAAACACCTGTGTGTATTTTCTGATGAAGAAGCTCGAAAACGTATGTCCTTTTGGGAAGCGTTATTAAATCTTTTTGGTTCAACTCCAGTGATTCCGGTGCTCTATTTTGCTATTTTCCAGTTTTACATCTTTTGGAACTCTTGTTTGCTGTGCTCATACCCTTATTTGGGTCTCCACGAGTGAATTTGTTAGTGGTTTTCATTATTTTCTCCTCTTTACTGCTTATCCAGTGCTTTGTATAGACTGCTTACCAGTCTCGTACTCCTAGTTTTCCCTGTCCTAGCATCTATTAAGATTTGTATCACATCTGGCACCTCTTCGTTCCTTTTTCTTGCCTCCCTTCATAAATTTCTAGTATCCAAGGTAGTCAACTATACTGTATCCAGTCCCTTCCCTCTATATGATATTGTTCTAGAATCTCTTGTCATTCCTTTCTTGGCCTCAATACCTAAAATTGTCCCCAATATATATTTTCTCCTCCTTCTTTCACCAATACCTAGTCATGAAGACATCCAGGTAAAATCTTGCCTTGCCTAATCCAGTCAGCCACAACTCAAATCTCCACCATATCCCTTCTCTCCCTTCCAGTGCTTCATCTAGCTTTTAATTAAGCTCAGGTATTTCATGTTGTTCTCATGTGGTAATCTTTGTGATCATGTGTTTATTCTCCTCACCACATTACCTCTACCTTCCTGTTTCAGTATCATCTTTTGCCAGTTTAAGTGATAAGTCTTGTCCTGCATATGGTATATTAGTCTTTACTGGGATGCCTTATAATACATTTCCAAGCCTACTGCAATATTAGTCTTAACTGGATTGCCTTGTAATACATTTCCATGTCTGGTGCAGACAGCCTCTTCTCACTTTCTGGAATGATCAGCTGTTCCAACTCCATCCTTGGCTTCTTTCTCTCCCAGACATATCAGACTATTTCTCTTCTTAGTTAGTGCCAAAATACCTTCCCAGGTTCATAGATGAAAGCCTGTCCTAAATATGATAATGGATGAACCAAAAACATTTTCATTGCTTGGATTCTCTGATCTTGATCCACTTTTAACACTTCCCATCTTTTCAACATATCTCTGATTTTTACCATCACTTTCTTACAAGATTCTTTTGAAGAGTTATCTGCCTTCCTTACAATCCACAGTCCTAGATATCTAAGATTATAACATCCCCATAAATTAGGGTACTCCTGCACTAACCTACAAGCAGATGCATAATTCAAATAGCTTTTGTCTTGACTTCATTAAGCTTGTATGTTATATTTTATTACGTTGTCTTAATATTTCAATAATTTTGGTATGTCATTACTGGGATAAGTTAAATACAGGATTACATCATCAGTAAGCATTGTCAGCTTCTCTGCTTCTGCAAAGCCTATCCACCCATTATTTCAGATTGTCTTACTCTCTGGGCTAGGGTTTCCAGATAGAGTGCAAATAATAGTGGGGGAAACAGGCAACACTGCCTCATTCTTCTACCTATTCCAAACTCAGGAATTACCCTTTCATTTATTTTAAACACTGCTATAGAATTCTTATAAATTTCCTGAACCAAAATATGAACACCATAGAAAACCCCATTGTATACATTACTTCCTATAAATAGCTCCAACGGGTGCTGCTGAATGCCTTTTCAGCATCTAGTCTCAATATCACCAAAACCCTCATGTCATTTTTGGCTTTTGTCTGTATCATACTTCTCTTCAGTATATTAGGAAAGGTTTACCTACTCCTTACAAATTCACATTGATTCAAACTAATGATTTAGGAAATGTTTTACCTAAATACATGAGGGTGTCTTCCTTTAACATCATTGTACTACTGTCTTCCTCCATGACTATGGTAATCCCTTCCCCTCCCTTCCCTCCCCTTCCATCCCCTCCACTCAATACTTTAACAGACAAGCCATCCCACCTTGGTGATTTATCTTTTGTTTGAGTCTTCATTTGATCTTTTATCTCCCGTACAGAAATATGCCTCAGCAACTCTTGTCCCTCTTATTGTGTTAACTTATGAATCTCTAAACCCTCTAGAAATTCACTAATTTTGTCATTCCATCTTTCTTCATCTTCTTGTTTGTGTAGAGCCCCCTACAAAATGTGTAAAAGCCTCCCCAATTTATTCTGGGCCACTATATATTGCCTCTGTTCATCTGTCCTTGCCTTTTATTATACTTCACCCAACATTTTGCTGTGTGCATTTACTAGCTAGCATCATCTGGAGTTTAGGTGTATTTGCAAGATACCTATGGTTAATTCCTATCTGTTTTCTTCCTATCACTTCTTCTAGATGTCTGTTCCATGGACCCAGACACCTTGTTTCCAGTTTTGGCCCTCTTTTCTCTCGTCTTCTCATTTTTATTCCATCTCACTCCCTGCTTGCTTGATGCTGTCGATTCAGATTTTTTTCTAGTTCTTACTAACATAATAGTTAGTATTTATAATCCAACTTCCACAGATTCTACAGTGTCTACCCGCATTTAATTCATGAGGCCCTTATCTCTGTCATCACTGGCACATGGTTTCACAGGGTTCTGAGAAGTGTGCTTATCCCTTGTGCTCATGTTCTTTGGTCACATATATCTGGTTAATCTTCACCATCTATAATGTATTCCAGCATAAAATGCGCAACCCCTCTCTCTTCTTGTATTTTCGCCAATATCAGACCAGCAAAGCATCTTACAGAATTACTTTAATATTCTCCCCTCTAATGATATTACTCTGATCTTGGCCCTCCACTTATGCCTGCCATCTCTGTAACTATATTTAAGTCTTCCACCTGTAGGAACATTCCATGTTGAATCTCTTCTGTCTTTCCTAGAATCCATCTTGGTTCATCTCTTCCTCTTTTTGGTGAGATGTAGTACATATCTCCCAATATAATCCTGTTGTTTCCTCCCATTTCATCTGTTTTTTTTTCCGTTTGGATTCTCTTCCTTGTGAGTGTCAGCACATCTCTTTTTATTCCCTCTAATACATCCTTTACCCAAACTTCCCTTGATTAAATCTTCATGTTCTTGTTTGGTTAAGTGAGTCTATTGCAGCATCACTATCTCTAGCCCCTGATGTATAACATAATGCTTTACTTTATGCCTGTCAGTGAGACCATTAACATTCTATGCAATCATTTTGAGTACCTTAGTCTAGTTTGTCTCCCCCCGTCTGCTTCCTCATGGCAATTCCCCTTGTGTGATTCTATTTTTTGCAGATCTCCCCTCCCAAGGTGCCTTTAATCTTACTATCTCTTCCACTTACAGCACTCACTGCTTACTCTTAATAATCCTCTGTGTGTCTCCCCAACCTTCAGCATCATGACCAGACAAGCTACTGCTTTAGTTCTACAAGGTATTGTTCATCATTGCTCCCATTTGATATGCTCTTTTCAGCTTTTCTCTACTGCTTTCATCTATCACCACTCTTTGTTAACATTTCTTATTTTGTTCATCCATTTACTGTAAGCAGCTGTGTTTCTTAGTTCTGTTTCTTGCTTTGATGTGTTTTTTTCTCGGTACAAAGTAATACTTCTTTTATAGCTGGATTGAATTTCAGGCTATCCCATTCCCAACTTGTTACCTAACCTTCAGTCTGCACTAGGTGACTCCTCCCATGAATCAGGTCTCTACTTTCCTTCATCTGCCCACCTCTTACTTTGTCTCCCCACCTCGTTCTTTGTTTTCAATCCTGGTTCAATATGGCAAGGACTCTAGCCAGTCACTTTCTGTTGCTTCTCACGTTTTGGTGTTTTAGCCTCCTCTCATATTTTGCCAATCCTACATTACGCACCTACCTCATTTGGTCATTGTATCTTATTAAGATTTTCCTTTTATTCTGTATTAGGAACTTTTGTGTGTGGAGTTTTAATAAGCAATTTAAAAACACAGCTTCACGGTTTCACATTTCTTGCCTTATAATAATTGATTGGGTTCTAAACTTGTTTTATTTAGTGTTATCAAGAAAAAAAAGAAAGAAAAACATATATACAAACAATTCCTCATCAGCCCAATAGTCAGCTTTTAATTACTCTCTTATTTTCCTTTTGTACCTAGGCCATCGTACACTTGTATGCAGCATTTTAATAAACAATTCAAAAACATAGCTTTACAGTTTCATTTTTCTTACTATTTGACATTTAGTTGGATCCAAAACTTACTTGTTTCATTATTTATAAAGGAAAAAAAAAAAACAAATAGATACAATTTCTTGTCAGTCCAATTTTCATTCTTTAAAACAGTCATCTCTCTCCATTTTGTCTAGTAAATGTTTGTGCTTGATGCTGCAGTCTCCTCTCCCTAGCTCTCTCTCTCTCTCTCTCTCTCTCTCTCTCTCGCTCTATCTATCTGCTCATTTGCTATGCAAACCTCTCAGCCTCAGAGCATTAAAATCATAGGAATAGTCTTAGAAATCATAGCAGAGGGTCGGAAAGGGGAGCACTTTCTTATTATTCACAACAGTAAGAATGATAACAGTAGACCTTAAATAAATGATAGTCAATCTTCGTACAGACTTAGTTTATGTATTTAATAAGGCAAGTGCCCATAAACAGGTCTGCATTTATGACGAACATCATAAAAATAGGAGGAGCAAGGCTGAATTTGAGAGCCAGAATCATAGCAGTTGAGAAGTATGTTGCTATGGAATCTCAAATGTTCTTTGTTAGTCCCTCCACTTCCTTCTGTTGATTCTGTATTTTCATCCTAAAAAGGAGAAATGGTTTCACTGTCCATCTGTCATATAGCCTTCTGTCCTGATTCTTTCTGACATTGCCCTTTCCCATGATAACTGCTGTACCTTTGTCCTGCTGGTTCACCTCCTCATATCATTGTAGATTATCCATTGACAGTCCTGGTTCCAGGAATGTCTTTGCACCTATTGAAAAAAATATTTTAAGCACTGCAGGATATAACTTAAAATTTAGATTAAGAGTCTTACAGAGTCTCAGATGTGGCACAAATCTACTCTGTTTTAGTCTTATCCCCAGTATATAATCATGGTCAGTGAACACTCTTCATATCTCTCCTATTTGCAATGTCTTCCCTTTTCTCCCACAGCAAACTCAATATGCTTTCAGTGAACAGAAAATGTTGATGCCTTAGGAAGGGGGCTGTTTGCCATGCTTAAATGTTTCTTTCTATAGCTCAGATTTCAAGTAGCTTTTTCTTCATCTCTTCCTGCATTGTTTCTAGCTTCACTATCAAAATGCATGGTCACTCAAATGCATGGTCATTCAGCATTTTCTGTAGTGATCCCAGTTCATTTGAGTGGCAGTTCCACCTCATCTAATCTTTTATCATTTTGCTTCATATAATCCATCAATAATTCACTGATTTTCATCACTTCAGTGTTCATGTTGTCAATTTTATCTTGCAGTTCTGTTATTTTTAGTGATTTACTCAAGTCTGACGCCCTCCATTTGCTCTATAGTATTCATTGTTTCCATCATTTCTGCTGCTCTTATCACTTTTTTATCTTCTACTTTTTGAGCACTCCTGCCCACTTTTTTACTTCCTCTCATCATTTAGATCAGTATTTTCTTCACAACTCTACAACTTTTGCAGATTTTTCCTGTTTTTGTTAAAAAAGTGCCTTTAGGTGGGGAGAGAGATCTAAGATTAACTGCTTTCTAGTACAGCAGCATACTGGAAGTCTCCCCCCAATTTATAGCTTGTCATTTAGTCTCTTATAGTGCCTGACCTTTCTATGGGCCTGCAGAAAAATATCAGGTACTTCACACTTCACTGAGAAGTATGTTGATCAAACATACTTTACTATATAGAAGCATTTTGTGTCTGTAATTGTCAATTTAGATTTGCAGGGATAATGTCGGGGACAATATTTCACTATTGTAACCATTTCTAGTGCACAAAATATGATCAGGTTAGACCTTGTGTATACATTATAAAATAGTCTTATCTTCCATATATAACATTTTAAATAACATAGTCTTCCATATTGATAAACATAGACATTTCTGCTCTTATCAGGAAAGATGAAAAAGAAGTTTGTGTGTTTGTCTTTTTGGCTGTTAGGGGTCGCCACAGTGGAACTCTGGTCCGCTAATGATTGGCAGTAGATTTTTTTATGGTGCCGAGTTGCCAGCCCGACGCCCAACCTTCAGCGAAGGCATGCCCATTCACGCATGTCTTTCAGAAGCCACTCGACCGCGGGGAGGACATGCAGGCTCCACACAGAAGGCACTCCCCACACACTAGCTGAGAATCGAATGGGAGAACCCCTTGCTGTGAGGCAACAATGCAACCGCAGATGAAAAAGGAGAAAAAAGAGGAAAAAGGTTAATGTATCTGATCTGACTGACCTGCTAATCTTGGGCCATAGTCCTACCTTCCACAAGGGCACAATAGGCAGAAATAGATAACACAGGCAAACTGACCAGAAAATAACAGACCCAACCCAAACCATACAGATACCTAGGGCATGTCAGAAGAACCTTCATGTTGCCCAAGTAGCTGGCATGGGATACCTCCATACACCCCTAGCTGGAGTACCTCTTCACCTTATCAGAGTATCCCTGTCATGTGGAAACATCCTGTTGGTTTCTGACACTTCTAAAACCTTAGCCATAAAGTCTATGAGGATCACAGGACTGATGCCAGGAGACAGGCTCTTAGATGAAGCTGGAAGATACCCCAGCTATGGGGGTTTATTGGGTTTGAAATGCAAAGGTTTCCTGTATTGCTGGTGACATGAAAGCCTGGAACCATGTCCTCCTCAGCCATCAAGAGGAGGATATGTTTTGACCATTCCTCACTCAATTCTGCATTTAGGGATAGAATCAAAAACAGAATGGTGATAAATTCTTCAAGAACCTCCCCTATCACAGGATAGAGAATGCATTCACTAAAATCTCAAATTTATCCTGCTACACTGAACATCCAGTGTGGGACAATCTTCGCCTGAAGTGCAAATAGTTTAGCTACTTTGGTGACCCAATCAAGGAAGGCCTAGACTTGAAAAGACTTTGAATCTTCAGCAGACGTATAAGATTGGAGTAGCCAATCAGGGGCTTGACTCCATGTTTCCACGACAGGTAAGCTGTCTGACAGAATTAAGAGGCCCTAGAAGAAGATTCCTCTCCACAGGTATCAGTGCCTGAAGTGATTCAGTTTGCAGGGGGTGTCTTTTCTCTTGGATTGTGGGAGAGCTAAGATGGCTTCCTCACCATATCAGTGAAGCATCAGTTAAGCATTCGTAGCCAGGGCCAGCGATGAACTCAGTTATAGGAAATGGAAGCCCATCTAGGGCCCAACAACAATGACCTGATGCCAAGAGAAGACCCATGAACAAACACAAATTCTGTAGCCACAGACACCTAACAGTTCACTGCAGCACCTGCATCCTCCACTTTGAAAAACACTGCAAAGTCTGTGGCCACCATTAAATCCAGAAGGGACTTATTGGTGTATGCTTGCACTCTCCATTGCTAAGCTGATAAAGATGTAATCTCCTAGACCCTCTCCGCTAGCAGGAATGGCCAATATTAAAGAGTACCAGGCTTCATGTAAATTAAGGCAATCTTCTGAGATGGAACCACAGAGGATTTTTTCCAGTTTATGGTGACTCCAGGAAATACAGCTACCGAAGTGCTTAGTCATGAGACACTGGCAGGTAGTTCTTCAAAAGTGCACTTCTCCCACTTTATGGTGACCACTCAAAGACTACCAAAAATTGTCAACATGGGAATGTCTATTATACCGGGGATATTACCAGGGCCAAAAGGAGACAGTCATTCAGGTAGGGGAACACAATGAGTTCTTTCCGTGGCAAAAACTTTGCCTCAATGGCTAGTAGCTTGATAAGCATTCTGGGATCTGAGACTAGACCAAATGGCAGTACTTTATATTGAAACCCTGCTCACTCAGAACAAACTGAAGGAATGTCTTCTATAGAACTCAGATGAAAATATGCAGGAAGATCTCCATCATAGCTCATGACACAATTCAGGTGCCATACAGCAGTAAGGGAGAGACTCCTTGACAGAGATAAGAATAGACCCCCCACCAATATTATTCTCAAGGAATGACAGCCTGTCAAGCCACTTTGATGAGTCAGATCTGATGGACCTGTCACAAGACCCCAGTGGATATGTCTTGGTCACTAAGCAAAATTCCTTGCAGGGGGGGACATAACAGTTGTAATACATTGCTGACCCTGACAATTTGAGAATCCAATGGTCCTTCATTATGGGTGTTCAAGCCAGGGAAAACTCAAAGAACCACCTGTTACAGCGTACCTGGACAAAAGTCAGGACAGCAGCTTCTGGAAAATTAAATTATCCTCCTGGATGATTTGGCTCGTACCACTTGGGGATGCTCATCTGATGCTTAAGGCCACTCCTCAGTCAGTGAGGGGGTTTCAATTTCTGAAGGTGTTAGCCAAGTCTAGAAGAAAAACAAGATGAAGAAGAGGTGACAAAGAGAGGTCATAAAGGTCCTCCAATAAAAAAAAATGGCTTACCCCTCTCCTGCAGGTCTTCAGCTAGGTCCTGAAAGGGCTAGCTGAAATAGATAATTGCCAGAGGGGCATCAATAATGGTCGATCAAAGATCCTATTTAAGGAAGGAGATCCTCAGTTATGTCATTCTGCACACAAATTTGCCACAGCCTGCTGTCATCAGCATAGTATCAACGCAGTCCATGTGGTAGCCTAATGTAGAAGCCATAGAGTCTTAACCAACTCCTCCTTGAACATAAATTCATGGAAGGATTTTCTAGCATTTTATCCAGCAGGGAAGACTGAACAGATAAGCCAGACAGTTGTGAGATTTATGCCAAATGTGGCAGAGGAGCATATACACTCTTGTCCATCTTGTCAAGAGGCAAAACATCAGTGTGCAGTGCTTTCTGTGCCCTGTGCTGGACCATGGAGCTTACATATGATGCCATTGAGGACCTTGCTGTACTTAACCATGAACTTGTAGAAGTTATTTGCTTTCTGGGAGCTGAGGAAGCAATATTGGTATGCATCCTAGCTACATAAATGGTATCCTTAATGAGGGGCTCCACAGAGTGATGACCCAAGGCCCATCCTCCTTCTTTCAAAGTTACTCATCTAGATGATTCTTCAGGGGTGGAAACCACAAGCCTGTCCTTTGTGGATTTTATGAGTCTATTGTCTAAAGGAGAGCTCTCCCAGTGAAAACTACAAGGAGAGGAAGTTTCATTATACTTCCCTGTCTCCAGGATAATGTCCTTCAGTTTCCTTGGTTCCATTCATGGAAATCAAGAGAAGGAAGAACCTCACCTCCTTCAGCTCTGGATTTGGCAGGCTTAAGCATGACCAGTACATATGGAGTGAAATACATGACGTTTGTGCACTGGGAGTCTGAAATCAGAGGACCAGCACACAGGGATATGCCTTCTATTGGCATTGCAAGAACTTGAGTCATCTGTGCCAAACCCAATGCTGGCATCAGAGCACATCCCTTAAGACTGCCCTACTTTTCTCCCTAGAATAGGTCCTTCCAGATGGAAAAACAACTGCCTTAAAATGAGGGCCTGGAATATGAAGCCTAGCCTATAAGGACCCATTGTACTCTCCTCACTCCAGGCCATCAGTTTTGCTGGACACAAGGAACATTGAGTTAAAAAAGTCCTCAGTCTAAAGTGTTACTACTGTCCTTCAGTCAAGGAATTCTACGGACTGGTCCAAGTGATGAGGCTGTCATAAGTATGATCCAGCTGTTTCACCCATGGCTGGACAGTGCCCACACAATGGATCACCCTCCTCCCAAGGAGGTTGTTGAAAGTGCACTTCTCTGAGGCCTCTTGTTATTCTCTGAAGTGGAAAATTCACATGATCTTGTACTTTGTTTTTCTGAGAATGAAGACGTAGCACACAGGAACCAACAATTTGTCCCCAGCCTGGACTTACCTTCAAGTGAGACTGATCTGCTTCTGCACTCTGCTTCTTTAGTCCATTGTTGGTGCAACTGCAAAGGCCTGTAACTATACAGGATAGCCTCCCACTGGCCACTCTGCAGGGCACTAAGCTTCCAATCTCTGAATAGGAAGATAGGTGGCAAAAGTCTCCCATTTGTGTCTCCAGGTGGCCAGGGCTTTATATTATGCTCCTCAGAGAAAAAACTGTGTCACATTGGTCCTGGCTTGTGATTTAGTGGCCATATAAACACCTCCCTACAGTGAATATCAAGCTCAATATTTAAACTATGCATGTAGCACAAAATAACTGGGGTAAGACATGGCATCCCAGTGTAGAACATGATGTCCTTCCATTTCACTGTTGCAGTGGTTGTTTCAATAGGGATCCCCTGCCAAGGGCGGCCCAATGTCTGGCCTGTATACCAAAGCCTTTAGGTTGCTTTAAAGTATGCTGTACATCACATGTAGGCTCCTACGTAATGTAGGGTATAAAGGTGACATCTGGATGTACCATCCTCAGAACCTCTTTGCTGCCAGTCCAGTGTCATCTCTTGCTCATCGGTCTGACCGCCCATTCTGGTGCTGGCTTCAACAAGCCATTTCAGATAAATGCCCCATCGGGGTATTTGTGTCTTATCTTTTCCTTTTTGTTTTTGTTGCTTGTGGGGTTTCATGTCATCCAAGATGGGTAAATGCTAGTGTGGGAGACAGATTCCCCACAAAGACTGTCACGAGCAGTGCTTGTTTTGCCTCAGCCCTTTCCACGACCATACATTCTCTTCAATTTGTCAAGCCTTTATTCCTATGACCCTTCACAGTTGGCTATCTTCTTTGGTCTTGTGTTTGGAGAACAACATATTAAACTTTTAGCTAAATACACAATGGAAGGAACTTCCCACTACGAGGGTCAGACATCTGTAAAGAAGAAAGGCCAAGAAATCTAGGTTGGATTCTTCTGCTGTTCGGCCTCCGCAGGACATCTCTCCCAAGGTGAGTGAAAGCCAGAAGGCTCACCCGGCTCCATCACTGAATTCTTCTGCCATGACCATTTTAGAGGTTGGTCTGGATGTCTCTTAAGCATGTCCTTGGAGGCTTTGCAGACATCCACTTTGGATGTTCAGGGAGAACCACGGCTGATTAATTCCAAGGGGCCTGGGGGTGTTTGTCAAATTTTGGTCAGAGAAAAAATCCCGACTACAATTATTAAATGGTGTCCGGGGTCTGAGCCTTCTAAGTTCTATAAGACAGATGTCCCCTTGAATCAAAAAAAGAAGACTTAATTACATTTCTCCAGCTCTTAGGATCTGCAGAGTGAATTGTAGAATTTCACTCAGGGGTTGCTTAATGCTTTGATGGTTTTGAAACCTCATCAAGGAGTTTTTGTTCCAGCTCCCCCTTAGTCATCTACTCTCCTTAAAAGACCCAGGGAACAGGATTCCTCTGAGGAGGAGGTGGATTCAGATGAGGAATCCCTTGCTTATTCATCTCGGATTCCCTCTCCTTTAGAATATGGATTTGAGGAAAAGGAAGCTACTAGGTCTGACACTCCTTTCAAGGACATTTTTTTGGGGGACACAATCTCTAGAATGATGGAGTTTTTTAAACGGGATTGTGCCCAGGTTTCTGATGTACAGAAGAGGTATTATGAGATCTTGCAAATGGATTCTCCTAGACCTTTGGTTGTTCCTCTTGTTTTGGCTACTTTGTTGTATACCTTTCCTATGGCCTCTAAGACTCCTGATCCCAGCCCCCTATGGATTCTGACAAGCCATCTCAGTTGTTGCCTTTTACTTTGTTACTTCCTTCTGATAAAGATAGCAGAACTATGGAAAGGCTAGGTAAGATGGTTTATACCTCTGCTACCTTAGCTTTTAGGACTGTCAGTTATCAGACCCATATGTTCAGGTACATTTTGGCCCTTCTTTCTCAGGCCTGTCAGGTAATTTCTGATCTTTCTGACTCTGAAGGGAAGACTTCTGCTCTGTCTCTGTTAGGGACTTCTTCTCAGTTGGCTTGCCATTCTATTAAGTATAGTTATGATGCAGCAGATGCTTCCTGTAGGGCTGCTGCCTCTGGTTCTGTGATGAGGAGATACTCCTGGCTTCAGCTTCATTACTCCAATAAGCCAACCTTTGTTTGCAGGCAGTCACACCCTCCCCCAAGGGTAAGAAGGATGGAAAGCAGGCTCCTTCCACTAAAGCTACCCAGACTTCTGTGCCCCAGAATTCTCATTTTCCTGACAAACTGGGTGTTGTCTGACTATCTTGTTCTTCCCAACCACATTCCTCTTTCACTTTGCTTGTCACTTTCTCTTCATGTTTTGTTAAAGATTACTCAGGACTCCTGGTTTCTGTCAATTATCTGCCAAGGGTATTTCATGGTCTGGAAAACTCTTCCCCCTTTTATGGGAATTCCACAGCCCCTCAGGAGCAGTTGCCCTTCTTCCCAGGGGTGCTTCAGGATCTCTTGACTCAGGGAACTAACTATTCAGGAAGTTCCAGATTTTCAAAGGGAGAGGGGTTTTTACTCCAGAATGTTTTTACTGCCCAGGAAAGAGGGCATTTTGAGACGTTTTTGGACCTATTTCATCTAAACACCTTTTTGAAGGTTCCCTCTTTCCATATGTTGTCTCTTCAGACCTCGTTCCCTCTTCTGCTTCCTCAGGCTTATATAGTGCCTCTAGACCTCAAGAATGCTTATCATCATATCCTGATCCATCCCCTTTTCAGGAAATTTTTACATTTCTCTGTTGCATCCTGGCATTTTTAGCTCTCTGTTTTGCCCTTTGGCCTTTCTACTGCCCCTGGGATAGTCACCAAATGCCTCACTTCTGTGATTGCTTTTTGTAGGCTGAGGGGAATCTAAGTCTTTCCCTACTTGGATGACCTCTTCTTCCAGGCACCTTGTTGCAAAATCTTCATTTTGCTGTTTCCCTTCTGCAGAGACGAGACTTCACTATAAATTCCAAACATTATTTCTGACTCCTTCTCAGGATCATGTCTTTCTAGGGTGCAGGATCCAGACTGTTCCTATGTTGGCATCTCTGCCCCCTCCCAAGGTCCTAACTCTCAATTCCTTTTTTCAATCCCTTCTTCTTCTGGCTTCAATAACAACCAGGGAATTTCTGAGAGGTCTGGGGTTCATGGCTTCCACCATTCCTATGTTCTATTTTGCCAAAACTCCACATGAGAAAACTCCAGTGGTTTCTAAAGTCAGGTTGGCTTCAAAATTCTCATCCCCTTGAGTTTTTAGTTCTTCAGTGGTGGATTCAGCAGTTGACTCTCAATCCAGGGCTCCCTTTTAATCCACCTCTGCCCTCTCAGGAGCTGTTCACAGGTGTGTCAGATGTGGGAAGGGGAGCAGCATTTGTCTCCTTAAAGGTACATGGACTCTGGTTGCCTCTTCAACAGAAAGAGCACATCAACATCAAAGAGATGAGGGCTCTTCTGCTGGCTCTTCAGGCCTTTCATCCTCTCTTCTCCCCAAGACCTTTCAAGGTGTTTACAGAAAATATCACAGTGATATGGTATATCAACAAATAGAGGGGGGGCAAGGTTTATTTTCTTTGCTGGTGAGCTCTTCTAATGTGGGAACTAGCTATCCAGTATCAAGTCACACTTAAGGCAGTCTACATTCCCCCAGGTCAAAACATTATGGCAGATTCTCTGAGCAGGTCCATAACTCAATCTCACAAATTGTTGGTTCACAAGAATGTGTTTCTGGATGCTGTCCAGCAGTGGAGTACTCCTCAAATAGATCTGTTTGCCTCCCCTCTGAACAGACAACTTTCTCTAGTTTGTGCCAGTGTCCCAAGTCCTCTGGTTTGGAAGGTGGATGCCATCTCTTTTTCATGGAAGGGGACATTTCTTTATGCCTTTCTTCCCTTTCCCCTAATTCCAAAAGTCCTGTTTGAAAGTTAACGGGATGCTCCCAGAATCTTGTTGGTGACTCCTTTTTGGCTGAGACAGCATTGCTCCTCTTCTTCTGCATTTAGCCAAGGGCAATCATCACAAGTTACATCACAGGGTGGGCCTACTCATACAAGACAAAGGATCTCTCATCCATTCCCAACTGCCCAGTCTTCAACTGACACTGTGGATGATAGGATTTTGATTCCACACAGGCACCTTTTTTCTGAGGATGTGCTGCAAGTACTGCAGGAGACCAGGAAACCCACTACTAGGAAACCCTACTTATCCAATGGAAGAGATTTTCTGTTTGCTATCTTTCTTGTAACCTGGATGCTCCTTTGCTTCTCTCCTGTCTGTGTGAACTGCTCAATGCTGGGTTGGCATATTCTTCTGTTAAGGGCCACTTATCATGTATTTCTTTCTACTTGTCTGCTTTTATCATATCCTTTAGCTTCTAGATTTGAAGCTAAACAATTTCTTAAAGGCATCCTTCATATTAGGCCTCTCAGGAAGCCTGTTCCTCTGCCATGGGATCTTAATTTTGTTGTAGAAAAATTGACCCAGGCTCCTTTTGAGCCTGCAGCCTCAGCTTTCTTGCAACATTGCTCTTGGAAGACTGTACTTTTGTTAGCCCTTACATCTGCCACATGGGTGTCTGAGCTTCAAGCCATTATGGTTTTTCCTTCTTTTTTGGTGTTTAATAAGGAGAGGGTCTCCCTTCATATTAATCCTTCTTTTATGCCCAAGGTGGTGAATGAGTTGTCTCTTAATCAGTCTATACATTTGCTCACTTTTTTCCCTTCTCTGCAATCTGCCAGTGAGAAGGTGCTGCACATGGTGGATGTGCATAGACAACTCAGATTTTATTTGGATAAGACTAAGACTATTAGGAAACCTGATCAGCTCTTTGTTTCCTTTCAGCCTAGGTCCTTAGGAATGGCTGTGAGCAAGCAAGCTATTTTTTTTTTTTTTTGTTATTCCTTTCATGGTAAGTGTCTTCCTTCTTCTGTTAAGGCTCATTTGACTAGAGCTGTGGCTTCTTCTGATGCTTTTTTCAAGGGTTTGGATAGTAACTTTATTCTTAAGGCAGCAACCTGGACTTCTGGTCATACATTTACCAAGCACTACAAGCTGGACTGAATTTCCAGAGCTAGAGCTGGTTTTGATAGGGCAATTCTTCATGTCTTCCTAGAGAGCTCAGCTGGTCCTTTCCTCCTCCCTCTCTTTTCCTGACCTTTGGCACTCTCTAAATTGTAAGGAATACTGCAACAGTGAAATGGAAGACATAATGCAGTTGTGTAAAATCTTACCATAATGGTAGATGTCCTTCTCTTCACTGTTGCAGTATTTACTCCCTCCCTCCGCCCTCTGGTCCATTTCTTTTCTGGATGTACGGATATCCTCTCTACTCCTTGGACTGGTGGTCCTACTGGTGCTCTCAGTTCTGAGGATGGTACATCCAGACATCACCTTTATGCTCTATACTATGCAAGGAGCATACGTGCGACATACTGTGTACCTCAAAGCAACCTAAAGGCTTTGGTATACTGGCCGGATATCACGCCACCAGATATATACACTCATGACAAAAGGAAATAAAACAGATGAAATGAAATGGAATGGAAAGAGGGAAAATCCCAGTATCCCAAATGCCCAGTTGTAGATCTATCAATGGGGGTTCCCAGTATATATAGATGCACTGCTTTTTTTCAAAATTGTGTTTGTTGACATCTGTTTACTCGACTGCATTTGTCAGCTAAATAGATGGTCAACAGTTTGCAAGATTCCATAGTTTTCAGGTTTGGGAAATATGGCCTTTCCCTGATTTTTGTGCAATCTCTGAGTTAGTATATATAATTATCACTGGGTTTGGGGGTGTTGAGGGCTTGCTTGTGTTTTATTTTGTTTTTAGATTTTATGAGCACTGAGACTATTTCTCAGTGCACATGTAGAAGCATGTCAACATTCATGGTGTTTCCCTGTTTCAATGGAATGAGGCAATCCCATATATATATATATATATATATATATATATATATATATATATAGTTTACTATCAAAATATCGACGTTCATATACATGAACGGTCGATATTCCAAAAATGACATCACCCGGTTTGCATACTAATGAGTTACATGGTCGACGCTGATGATCGACATCAGAGTTGACATTTACATCGACATTCAAACGTAATGGCAGTGTAGGTGCAAACGTACGTTAAACACCTACACTGTCATTAACATTTTAGCAGGGGGGCAAGCCCCCCTGTGCCCCCCACACAACCAGCAAATTAAATAGTCTAACTCCGAGATCGCACTACAGTGAGGAAAGGGATACATTTCTCAATCTGCACTGTACATCAACTCTACTCAAAACATCAAGTTCATATCAGCAAATGCACACTTGCATTCCCTGATATATAAGCTCGATATCCTAACGGTCGGCAACATGGAAGTCAACAAACTAATGCTCGACTTTCCACGGTCGCTTAACTATCTTCAACATTTTGATAGAAAACCATATATATATATATATATATATATATATATATATATATATATATATATATATATATATATATCTATATATATATATATATATATACAGACACACACGCACACACACACACACACATATATATATATATATATATATATATATATATATATATATATATATGTGTGTGTGTGTGTGTGTGTGTGTGTGTGTGTGTGTGTGTATGGGGTTACATAATGATGGTTGAAGTTGTAGAAACAATGGCTGGGCAATGTAGTGTGATCAGGATTATACGCTATCCTGGAACAAGAACGCAGATTACAGGCAGCCTGTTTTTCCTGAACTTTCCCATTTTATGTGTAATATGATCTCTAAACTACATTTTTTGTCTTTTTGTATCTCAAAGTACTGAATCCTTGCCATTCCATCTTCTTTTATGGTAAGTCAATAGGGTTTTAAAGTTAATTAGTACATACAAGCAGTGTTATGCTCCGGTTAAAACGTTATCAGGCCAACAAACAAGCTTGTGAATGTGAAGTTTGTGATGGAATAAAAGTGCAAGTGTTTGTAGACAGTTTATGATTAACATTTGCCAGCAATATAAACTGCTGTTTCTACTCATTTACCCATGATGTAACGTAGTCAGCTTTGTTTACATGTTTGACCTATTTGTTTGTCTGGATCTCATGAGCAGCTCCTCCTAAAATATAAGACTTGGAAGGTAGAAAAATGAGGATCAAACTAAACAATCAACAAGTAAAAACAAGGGCGTATTTAGAAAACAGTGGCATCTGTAGTCAGACTGAGAACTGACTGCGTTTTGTTTATGACTAAGTTAGAATACTGACTACTTTAGTTCCATGTTTCCTGAAAAACAGATTGAAATAAAACTCCTCTGTAATTCTGGCATTGATTTCCACATACCATAGGAAGTTACCGTCATTAGTATCTGAACATAAAATAGTTTACACCAAAAAACATTGCACTCCATGTATTCAGTAGAATAGCTATGTTTCCACCTTCTTGGTAATGTAGTCAAATGATACAGAACAAATGCTTTTAGTGGACTCTGTAATGCTGACCTACTAAGCAAAGTATTACTCTGTGAGGATACTGGTTATCATAACAGTAGATGTATATAGAAAAGGATCACTACTGCAGGATTTTCATAAGATGAATGGGATACACCATAGGCTCCAAATCCAGCTCTACATAAGTGACAAGTGGAGTACCTCAGAGTTCAGTCCTGGGACCGCTGTTGTTTGGCATCTACTTCTCTGAAGTACAGGCCAACACTAAGGGACTCTGGCTAACAAAGTTCGCAGATGACTGCAAACTGGGAGCCATTATTGAATCCCCAAATGATGTGGATATTCTACAAAAGGGCCTTACAGAAACAGATGCTTGGTGCCAGAGCCATGGGTTCAAGCCCAATGCCAAGAAATGTATAGTTATCCCCTTTGGGAAAAAACATGTACCCATGAATTACCACATAGGTGGCAGTACACTAAACACCAGAAGTGTGATAAGAGACTTAGGGACACAGGTGGACAGTGGTCTCACCTTCGACAGGGGCAGCTCATGCTATAGGACTGCAGGACTGCAGCCCCCCAACTGTGGAAAGAAAATAAAACAAAATAAAAAAATTGCGAAGAAAATAAAACAAAATAAAAAAAATTGCGTGAAAAAAATCACAAGTCCCGGAACTCCACGCATGCGTGATTGGTTCACAGAACTCACACAGAAGAACTCCGGACTGCTGTGTCAGCAGTCTGGATAAGAGGAAAGGCATCTCTGCCCTGCAGATGCCCAGAAGTCTATGCGGTGATGACCGCATAGAACAGAAGACTTCTGGACTGCAACGTCTGCAGGCCGGAGCCTGCTCCCATGGGGAAACCTTCTCCGGGACTGTTATGGGCTTGCATGGGACTGTTGCAGCTGCAGATGGACTGGGGGAGCTAGACGTTTAGCTTACACTGCTGGGAACAAACTGTTTTCAGGTAGGGAAGTGTGTGTGTGTGTGTGTGTGTGTGTGTGTGTGTGTGTGTGTGTGTGTGTGTGTGTATGTTAACTAATGGTTCATGACCCAGCAATTTGGAAGTCCTTTTAACAGCAGCTATAGATCCTAGAGAATGACAGATATTTCACCAGAGGGTGAACAGAAAGTAAATGACTGCACTTTGAACCTTAGCCATGAAGGAAAAAAAATGTGAAAAAAGGAGAGTTCAGCCTAATCAGAGGCCTACCTTATACTGGACTTCCCATCATAATTTAGGTGATACCCATATGTTCAGTCATGTGACAGACATTGCAAATTACTCTAATCTGAAATGATGTCCAAAAGTGGCATTTGTATCTGTGTTTGTTTGACAGCATGCAACTTATTTTCAAGTCAATGTCTTATCCTCAAAGCTACATTTCTAGCCTTCTTAAATCTATAAAGAGTATGATTTAGGTCTAAAATCTAATACAGGTATTACTGTGCAGAGAAATGAGTTTATCATTTAGCCAACTATGTTTCTTGCAAAGGTTTACTATGTTTGGAAACCTTGTGATCTTGTAATATAGAATGCCAAAGGGTATCAGATATTTAGAACTATTCAACCTATATACAGGAGAATGCTAAGATATAAAGACAAAGAGGAATTATGAGTTAGACTGTGGTTAAACTACTATGTAGGAGACTATAGCTAGTATTAATGAGTCAGTCCCACCACTTGAAGCAAATGCTTAGGATCAGAGTAGTCAGATTAATAAAGAACCCAAGCAGGTCTTTATTTTATGATTTAACTGTTGCATTATAGACTATACTCTTACCTTTTCAAAATGAACTAACAGCAATTGCATTAATAAGATAAATAAAACCACAGAAGCAGAGAGAGAACTTAACTGTGGACATTAACTTGCTGCTTAAATATTATAGGGAGTGCTCCAAGATACATGTGTGCACATAGATGACTAAATGCATGATTGCATCAGATGCATTACACTTGTGTGTATGTGCATGTAATGCCCCAGTTGCTACATACTAGTGGCTAGAGAGAACTCAGGATACATGGTAGTGGGTAGTCAGGCTTGAACCCTGTACCTTGGGTGCAGGTAACACGAGCCTAAATTTCCTACCCACCACCATTTGTAAAAAAAATTTGGAGATTTTTGCCTAATATTTCTTCTGTTCTGTTCCTCATAAAATCTGTGATTTCTGTATGTTTGTATTTTACATAGTTGATAGTGCAGTGGTAGAATTGTTGCCAAACAGTTACAGGTTCTCTGGTTTGATTCTTGGCGGGGTACCTTCTGTGTGGAGTCTGCATATCTTCCCTGTGTTTGTGTGCATTTCCTCTAGATGCTGTGGTGTCCTCCCATCTTACAAAGACATGTGTCTGGACTGTTTTTCCCTAGGCCTCTGCTGAAAATTGGCTTTTGTTGCAA
The DNA here is from genome assembly GCF_019279795.1 of Protopterus annectens. Classification (NCBI taxonomy): domain Eukaryota; kingdom Metazoa; phylum Chordata; order Ceratodontiformes; family Protopteridae; genus Protopterus; species Protopterus annectens. The sequence goes on along the minus strand of NC_056730.1, from coordinate 1,119,759,785 downwards.
GTCAGACTTTCATGGTTAACAAATGTTAAATAAATAAAAATGTCAGAAAGTACATGGTAACACAAACATTTTATTCTAGCAATTTTAAGGATATAAGATGAATATTTAAAATCTGTCCCTATTTTTGGGACTGTATTCCTCCATTATTGGCTTTGTCCAGGTTTTTTGTGTTAAGGTTGAGAGCTATGGTGAGAACTGAATTCACTGAATATGTTTGGGGGCTATATTCCCCTATTATTGGCTTTGTTCAAGTGTTTTGCGCTAAGAGGTTGGCAGCTATGGTTGTTGTTGTTGTGTCTTTCGGCTTTTCCCGGTTAGGGGTCGCCACAGCGGAACTCCAGTCCGCTAATGTGTGGTAGTTGATTTTTACGTGCTGAGTTACCAGCCCTGATGCACAACCTTCAACGAGGGTACGCCCATTCACGCATGTCTCCACGCAGAAGACGCTCTAGCTGAGAATCGAACCAGACAGCGTCTTACTGTGAGGCAACAATGCTACCGCAGCATCACCACCGTGGGTAGGTTGGCAGCTATGGTGAGAACTGAATTAACTAAATGGTAGCCATTTAAGTTTCAGTCTTCCTCTCTTTCATAAAACAGCTGATTTGGCATAGTGGTATGTTGCTCTGACTGTTTTGCACAACATCTGTGGGCCACCTGTAAAATGGTCCTGGACCCAGTAGGATTTGCCTGATAAACAAATTGTAAAAATATGTAAACAAATGCAAATTAACTGAAGCACAAGGCATTCAGATTACTCATCCTTTCTTACAAACTTTATAAATATAGACAATATTAATAGTCAGCATGTGATATTTAAAGTTTTACTGTTGCAGCAGTCAGGCCACATAGATTATAAAAATGTTATCCCTGAGTAAATAGCTCAAAAAGAAATGTAAACTTATTATTCTTCTTTGGCATCTCACATTAGCTAGTCAGGGATGTGATGTGCAGGCTGGAATTTATTCTTTTGTACCATTACTTGTAAAATGGTCAGGCAGAATTCTGGATGATCTAAGACAGGACTGGGTCCAGTTTGTGATGATGTAAAACATTTTGCTCCTGTCCAAACCAGTTCTTTAATATTATGCACTTACACTGTGCTGCAGTTTAAGCAGGACCCATGACAGTTTTATAACTGTTTAAAGTGCACAGTCCTGCAACAAACACATGCTGAATCTAATGCTTTTGGTTTCAGTTTAGCCTGTGCATGTACATGAATAATAATTAAGGACTCCCACTTACTGCACTGTTTTCTCAAGTACTTCTCCTTAAACTTCATACATAACTTAATTGTATAACTGCATTAGAAAAAAAAAACTTTTAGAAGAAAAAAGTAACTTTCTATTTAGTAAATTTTTTTTGGAAAAGGTATGTTTTTACTTTTCCTTGCAGTTAATTCCTGAGCTGCAGCTGGGATACAAAATGTAACTACAGATCACTCAGGCTGCAGGTGTCCTTCCTTATATCCCTTATAAATGTCAGCAGTAATACCATATGGAATAGCAAAAAATAGGATGTAGTGACTGATCTGTATCCTTATCCTGGGATGGGAGGACAGCATCAGAGTTCATTAGCACCAGTGAAACTCATTATGGAGACCAGGAAACCAGATATAGTGTAACACTAAGGGGGGAGGGTGTACTGATAACTAGGGCACTGTGCATGGACGCACATATAATGTCAGCCATGTAACATTGATAACTAGGGCATTGCATATTGATGCACATGAGGCAAGTTATGGGTCATTGCAGACCTCTCTCTAGTATGATCATTGACAGGTTTGCCTGCCTGGATGAAAATTCTAGCCACTGCATCCATTCACGGGGCTCTCACTCCTCAGCTGTTTGACTACAAAGCTGCCAGACTCGAGCAACAATGAAGTTGTATACCCAAGTATAAGTAGGAGTGCAAGGTTTTCAGTGACTGTTTGCATAGGTCAAAAGCAAGAGAGAGATGGAAATGTGAGGAAAATGGGAGGGGGGGGGGGGCAGTTACAAACATAAATTCAGTTTAATTTGATCTTCTGTGTGTGGAGTTTAAAGCTTCTAAGTGTGAATAAGAAATACTAATACTTAACAGCCGCAAGGGTTAGCTGTAGTTTAACACAAGGAATGTGGCTGGCATGGATTCAAAAAATGCATGGTGGTTTAACATAAATGTTTGTAGCTCATCTCAAGTAGTTAATGCTTGGCATACCATAAAGCACAGTCCCTGATACTGAAACACTTTTATCATGTATCTACAAAGAACAGATGAATGCACTGCTGAGAGCTGCATACCATGATTTGTGGAGTTCCATTCACATTATGCAACCATATTACAAAGTGACTGCCACAGTTTAGCTATGCAGACAATATGATAACAGCACACGTGTGAATTCTTGTAATTTATTCATTTGTTTATTTATTAACATGTGTTAATTGGAATAATTTGATTTATTTATGTCACTGACAAGGTTTAGCACCTTAGATCGGGTTATTCTGTGCTGTATGTTTTGTGAATCTGTAGCAGATCCATTAGAGCTGGATCAGAAAATATCTTGTAGGTTAGGCATAGATCACCCCCTCAGTAGTCTGTAGGAGACTGAGTACAGAGACAAGGCTTTGAGGCAGCACCTATAGGACATATTATTTACACACTACATTATTTTGGTGAGGGACCTCTGTGGCCACTCCAGCTGTTTGAAATACCTGGTCAGGTACATGATAAAGGGTGCACTGTACTCAGTTATTGGTATAATGAGGGGTGAGTATAGTAGGACTGTGATCTCCATAGGTCTGGATGCCATGTGCTTAGTTATAATTTGCACCACAAAGAAGGATGTTCTCACAACATTGGACACATGATAATCAAAGTTCAGGTTACAGTCAACCTGAATTTCCAAGTCCCTTATCACCAAGTGTACTCTTAGGAGAGTGTTATTAATATTGTAATTTCCAGGTGTGGTGGTCTTCCCAAAGGGTTTAATTATGCATTTCTGCATTGAGTTTTAGGGCATGGTCCTGGCAACAGTTATTTGTCTGCATCAGACCCTCATAGAGGATATCTGCAGTACATCTCTGGGGGAGTCAGTGATTGCACCCAACTTGAAGTCATCAGCAAATTTGGTCAGCCAAAGACCTTCTACATTTGCCTTGATTTCAGATAAGTATATTCCAAACAGGAGAGGTCCCAGTACAGAGCCATGAAGCACACCACTAGTAAAAGGTCTCTTTGTGTCCTATCTGTGAGCCATTTGGCTATCCATTGGGTGACAAAGGCCTTTATGCCTAAATTTGTGAGTTTGTCTACAGTACCCAAGTGAGGTATTGTGTCAAATGCCTTTGCCAGGCAGTATGTACCATTTTGCCCTCATCCATGGCTCTAATGACCTTCTTGAAGAAGCCCACAAAGTTTAGTAGGCATAACCCATCTTGACGAAAGTGAACTGGGATGGGTCCACTGTTTGAAGATTTCCTATGTCTTTGCTTATCAAGTCCGGAAAAATTCTTTCCATGGCCTTGCATAAAAGACTAGTCAAACTTATGGGTCTGTAGTTCCCTGGGTCTATTGATGGTCTGCCTTTGTGTATAGGGGTCACTATTGTGGTCCTCCATTCCCTAGGGATGAAGCCTGTCTGGAAGCTGTGACTGAATAGTGATTCAAGTCGGTATTATAGGTAAAATTTCAAATTATGTAGACGGTATCCTGCAGTATTATCAGGACCCATTGATGCAGTGTTTTTAGGACTGGAGAGTGCAGTGAGGACCTGTTCTTTAGTGATAGTTGGAGAGAAATGGTAGAGGGTATTTCCTTGGGGGAACTAGGGCTCATAGGGGGAGTGAAAATGGAGCAAAATTTATTGGCCAGCAAATTTGCTATGTCCTGTGGCTTGATACAGGAAGCTCATTTTACTATTAGCTCAGCACACCATTGGGTGTTCCTTTAAGATTTCATACACAACCGAAAAATGCCATATGGTTACCCTTAGCCTGGGAGGTTATTTTTGCTTCGAAGTTGAGTCTAGTGGACTTGATTAGTCCCCTGAGTTGCTTGTTGAGACTGATGAGTGAGTTTTTTGTCTTTTTGTCTTTTGGGCAAATTCCTTCCTATTTTCGGACAGGCTTTCCTTATTATGTTGTATAATTGATTTATGCTAAAAAAATATCTGCAGCAACCTGAAACAATTAACTTAATATAAATTTGCAGTTTTAATACAGCTCCTATATTTAAAAAGGTTTAGTATCTTGAAAATAAAATAAACTTAAAAATATTTCTTCTCACATGTCTAAAACACATCAACACTTAGTAACCCACTGCTAGAAACATCCACATAGAAATTCAAGCCTAAATTAACTATCAACACATAAAAATAACCATTCATTCAAAATTCATACAGTTCACCTAGGATCACTGACAGTTTCTTGTCTGAAAAATTATCTACAGATAACTAAGATGAAAGGGCTTTTTGGTATCCCACATAGCCCCCTAGTTACACCCTCAATCATTGGAAGTATGTAATGATAATGCCCTCATTAGAAAAAATAAAACATATACACATCTTGTTTAGCACAGCAGCATTGTCTGACTTGAAATTATGATTGTGATATCCTTTATAAGTACATATTTACTACTACTATTGCCTGTGATAAATAACACATATTTATTATATATACTAAGTCACAAATTATCACATTTGAGGACATAGTAATAACATCAACATAATGGTGGCAGCTTTGTTTTCACAGCAGTCTCAGGAGAAGACTCTGAGATCTCACACACCATTACTTATTGCTATATCACCAAGAAGAATATTATATAATAAAACAGAGTCCAGGATCAACAGCAATAATAACATGAAATACTTATTTAAATCTGGTCACCAGCAGGCTCCGTAATTTAAGGCATTGGTCACACCATTTCTAATGAGCACTGCTGAAATTAAATCATACATTCAATTTAAACATTTTTGAATAACCTTAAGAATGCAACAGTTCAGAGTAATATGAAAAATTATACATATTTGTATAATTAACAATATAAACAACACTGAATGTCCGTCAAAATTTACAACATACAGTGCAAATATCAATGACAAATTTCTGCTTCATCATTTAAGATATCACCTGATGTCATGCAATTATTTGTAAGTCACTTGATTTTGAAAATATTAACATATATATGACAATATTACATATCTTCATAATTATTAGCAAATAGCTAGCAGTATCTCCAATGTAGTGCATTCAGCATGGGCAGTTATAATGTATGTTTTGTCTCAAAAAGGTGATATAACCATGAGTAAATTACAAATACACACACACATGCACAGAAAGAACCCCTGCACTGACACTGTTAGAATCATGAAGTGAAATGATAATATTAGCTCAATGAGAGTTAATATTATCCCCTTCACTTCTGTTATTGTATAGGCATGAATGAGCTAGCAGAGGTCTCTCTGTGATCCAGGATGTGGGTGGAGATTATGTCATCCATGAACCTGCATCAGTTGTATCAATTAAGTGTCCCTGATATTAACCAGAACTTCCTTATTCACAGAGTCTTTGTCCTTGAGTCTGTCCTCTGTATGTTTAGAGGCATGTGACACAATTTTCGTCAAACTGTCATTCTGCCATTTTGGTAAGCAGGAGGTTTCTTCTCACTTATTTCACCATTAAGTCCTTTCCACAGTGTGTGGTCAAATTCTGCAACTTTGCACTGTCAGAGATGTGTGACTTCCATCTTACCTTATTTATATAGCACAACTTTGCATCATAAATACTCAATAAATGCTCAAGAGTTGGAGCTACCATACAATCTTTACATGCTCATTAAGATTTACAGTAGTTCCATCTAGTGATGTGGGCACAGATATGAACATGCACTCTAACAAGCATATATTACAGAAGGACATCTTCTGTAGTAGGTCTGCTTATTTCCAGTACAAATCAGCACTGTATGATTGCAATCATCTTTACATAATTGCTGTGTTTCCTCTAGTTTTTCATGTTTCAGCTGTCTCTCCGGTGACCTCTGTACATTCCCTAAAGATTGCTATGAGGTACTAAGATGCACCTCACATCCAGATGCACTGGTCTTAAGAGCAGGATAGGTTCATAGGTTCATACTAGGCTATCTGCCCTAGGGCATTTATAAGCCTAGCCAGAGTGTGTTTGGCTTCCGCCACTCATTTTAAATTAATCTTGCTATGCCTTTTTTTGAGGTTAGTATACTGTGCCTCTATCTAACAGTGACACAGAAGTGATACCCGGGGTAAACCTACAATCTCCCATCCACTTATCAAGATTCCTCTTGAAGAGAGTCAATGAGGGACTCTGCCTAACCTGGACTGGGATTTTATTCCAGAGTGAAGGGAGCCTCTGGGTTATGAATCTGTCCCTCCAGCATGTCCTATTTATTTCAGTGCTAAGGTTCAAGTCTCTCGAGCGTGTAGCTCGATGGGATTTGGATTTTCTGAGGTGCAGCATGTCCATTAATTCCGGGTTGGACATGGCTTTATACGTCAGGCACAGATTGCCTCTGAGCAGGCGGTATGCCACTGAGTAGAGATGGAGTTTCTTTACCCGGGCAGCATATGGCATCTGTTTGAGCCCTTTGATCCTCTTGGTGAGGTACTTTTGGGGTCTTTCCAGTTGCTGCAGGTGTCTGGTAAGGTACATCCCAAAAGGGGCATTGTACTCAATTATGGGCCTGATGAGGGATGAGTAAAGAGGCACGATGACCTCCCCTGATCTAGATGTGAATCCCTTCATGATTAGGTGGGCTATATAAAATGTTTTTCTAACCACTTTGGCCACGTGGTTGTCAAATAAGAGATTGCTATCAACTTGGGTCCCCAGGTCCCTAATTATTTATTCTGTACTTAATGGATTACCACCTATGTGGTAATTTGTGGGCACTTTGTTTTTGCCAAAGGGGATGACTATACACTTTTTGGTGTTTAGCTTGAGGCCATGGCTCTGGCACCAGTTGTCTGTTTCTATGAGGCCCTTTTGGAGGATGCTTGTGTCAGCTGGAGAGTCGATTATGGCGCCCAGTTTGCAGTCATCTGCGAACTTGGTCAGCCACAGTCCTTCCGTGTTTGCCTGTACCTCCGAGAATTATATACCGAACAAGAGAGGTCCCAGGACTGAGCCTTGTGGGATGCCACTTGTAACTGGTTTGGAGTCTGACATGGCTCCAGCAATTCTAACCATGTGGGTTCTGTCCTTGAGCCAGTTTGCAATCCATCTAGTGACATAGGGGTTTATGTTTAAGCTGGTGAGCTTATCTATAATGCCCGAGTGGGGTATTGTATCGAAGACTTTTGCGAGGTTCAGGTAGGCTGTGTGGACCACCTTCCCCTCATCAATGGCCTTGGTGACTGTTTCAAAGAAATCAACCAGGTTTAGGAGGCAGGATCTGCCCTTAACAAAGCCGAACTGGGTAGGATCCAGTGTCTGTAGGTCCCCAATATCTTTATTTATGAGGTCCATGATGATCCTTTCCATAGCTTTGCAGACCAAGCTAGTCAGGCTTATGGGGCGATAGTTTCCAGGATCCGTTGAGGCACCACCTTTGTGGAGAGGGACCACTGTTGCTGTACACCACTCTTTGGGTACATATCCTGTAGTAAGGCTGAGATTGACCAGTAGTTTTATGTTTGGGTTTAGCTCTTCTTGGAGTTCATGTAGGACGCAGCCCGGGACACCGTCTGGTCCCATTGATGCTGTGTTTTTTGCTTTGGAGAGGGCGTCTCTTACCTGAGCATCTGAGATGTCAGGGTGGCAGCACTCTGCTGGGATAGGTATTTGCCCTTTTGGTGGGGAGGGGGGTATACAAGGCCATGTCCAATTCAGAATTAATGGACATGCTCCACCTCAAAAAATCCAAATCCATCAGAGCCACGAGAGCTAAAGATCTAAACCTCAGCGCAAATATGAATAGGACATGCTGGAGGGACAGATTCATAACCCAGAGGCTTCCCGCACTCTGGAACAGGATACCTGTCCATGTTAGGCAGAGCCCCTCACTGACTCTCTTCAAGAGAAATCTGGACGAATGGATGGGTGATCGTAGGTTTACCCCCGGGGGTCATCTCTGTATCATTGCTAGATAGAGGTACAGTAAACTAAATTTAATTTAAATTGTACACTTTTGTATCATTACATGGGGTGGCGAAAGCCACATACACTTTGGCTAGGCTTATAAATGCCCTAGGGCAGATAGCCTAGTACTATACTATGAAACTATGAAACTATGAGAAGTTTGCGCTGAACCTGTCTGCTAGGATGTTGGCAATGTCTGTGGGTTCGGTGTATTTTTTGTCATTTTGGACTAATTCTGAGCATATCTGGGAATTCCCACCCAGGTTCCTAACATAACTAAAGAAAGCCTTGTGATTATCCTTAGTGTCCTGTGCAATTTTTCTCTCGAAGCTGGCCTTAGACGATTTTGTGAGTGCCCGTAGATTTTGCTAATACTGATCAGAGATGCCTTCCCTTTTTGGGATTTTGCTCTATCATGTAGTAGCTTCCTCCTTCTATTGTATAGTTTGTTTATGGCTGGGGTCAACCAGACAGGACGTCTGCCTTCGGAGGATTGGGTCTTGGTTTTATTTGGGATTGCATGATCCATGCATTCCTGAAGGTGTTCATAGAATGTGTTTATAAAGGATTCTGCAGTCTGGGCCATATTTTCCACAGGCCCGGGGGCTTTGAAGGATTCCACCTTGGTTTTGAGGAGTGTGAAATTTGCTTTAGAGAAGTTTTTCACTGTGGTTTTCTGGGCAGGGGGTGGGGTCGGGATGTGAATATCCAATGAGATTAGTTTATGGTCTGATCTTACCAGTGAGGGATACACTTCTGGTATGGAGCATAGAGTCCCCATGTTGGTGATGATCAGGTCCAGTATGTTTTCCCCTCTTGTGGGAGTGGTAACAAGTTGTTCCATAGCATTTGAGTTTATAAATTCTAGGAACCTTTGGGCTAGGGTGTTGGAGCTAGAGTAATGCTCCCAATCTATGTTTGGGTAGTTGAAGTCGCCCAATATAATGGTGTTTGGAGAGACCTTCATATTTTCCAGTGTTCTCAGGAAGGCCGAGTGAGGTTCCTGGGGTTGGGAGGGTGGTCTGTAGCAGGCTATAAACTGGAAGACAGTTTTACCCACTGTTAGTTGCACATGGATAGTCTCTGATGCCTCGTGCTGTGCCACCAACCTGGAGGTGTGGGTATCTTTGACGAATATTGATACTCCCCCTCCTTTTGTTGTTCGGTCCAAGTTTTGGGGCCGAAAAGCATGGTATGAGGTATAACCTGGTAGTGCTGGGGTGCTCTCGGGAGCCTTGAACTAGGTTTCTGTTACTGCACAGATATCGATGTTCTCCATGCTAAGGAGAGTTTCAAGTGCATGCATCTTGAGGTTTAGACTTCTGGCGTTGAGTAGCATTACTCTTAGTTTCTTATCCCTTGTGATACCTATGGAGGTGGGTTTGTCTTTTGAGCCTTGCCTAAAAAGGCACTATGGGGGTAGCAAGAGCCTTTGCCAATATCCAAAAGCCCAGGGGTGACAGGTGCAAGCCGTCCCTAGCGAAGCATCATGGCTTGTCAAGCATGTCATCCCAGGCTGACAGGCATTGGATCCCCTTTGAATGACACCAATACTTAAGCCAATTGTTGAAATTGATCATCTTGTCTTCATATTGTGGCATCATTCTTGGTGAGGGTAAGATGCTACTCAAGGTCAGGGTCATACCGGCCTGGGCTACATGCTCAGAGAGCTCCTCTATGTCTCTTTTCATGTAGTCCAGGGAGGTACGTCTCAGGTCATTCACACCAGCTTGGACAATGACTGAGTCATATTTGTACTTGCCTTGGAGTGACCTGAATGCGTGTGTTATGTGGTGGATCCTAGCGCCCGACAGGCAGCTCACCGTGACCTTCTCAGACTGAAAACCACAAAAACGAGCACCAGCAGCCAAATCCAAAGCAAACGAAGTTTAATAGATAACGTAAGCACCAAAAACGCTTTCGGAGAGCTCAATGTCCCTCCTTCCTCAGACAAATTTTAAAAACAGCTTGCAATCACATTTATACCATTTAACCTCAATTAAGTAATCAAACAATTTTAATTAATTACATTAAGTCAATGACAAGCATATAAAAATAGCTTACTACCACAATAAGTAAATAAGTCAATATTGCCACACTCTGTTCCTCCTCCTTACCATAAAATATTGTGTGCATGTGAATGCATGTGAAATTGTGGGCGTTCACATACTAAAACACTCATAATTCATTCTTAACATCAAGATATAAATATATATAAATATGTGTAAATATGTGTAAAAAAAAACCCCACCCCCACACGCACACGCACACACACACACACACACACACACACACACACACACACACACACACACACACACACACCCATACACTCAAACTAAGAAAAACCTTAAAATATTAAAATATTTAAAATAAACAGTAGGGCATACTTGATAACAGGATTAAATGCAGAAAAAACTTGCTTTTAACAATACCATAAACTATGTTAAACAATAAGACCTCATTAAATTAAGATAAAAAAGTAAAAGCAAGCGCTCTTCTTAACATTATACACATACAGCTACTAGTTAAATTCCACACATAAAAAGGGGCTACCTTTTCAAAGATAACAATTTCAAAACACAAGAGATGGAAACATACTCATTTAGACCTGGGTGCATATATGCCCCAGTACGGATCTGCCAGGCCAATTCATTATTCTCTAAATGGATTTGCCACGGACCTCCCTTGTTGTCTACCTTCACTTTCCCCAAGATCATAAACTTAAAATGATGATCAGGGCATGCACCAATATGTCTGGCAAGAGCATTGTTAGAATCGTGCCTTGAGATAGCATAAATGTGTTCATAAATGCGCTGCTTAAACTTCCTTTCAGTTTTCCCTATATAGAAAGCAGCGCATTTCTGACATAAGGCTAGGTAAACCACCCCGCTAGTTTCACAGCTATATTTCCCTGTTATATAATATTCAACATTCCTAACAAAAACTTTAGAATCTGTCAGAACATACTTACATTGATTACACACCCCACACTTAGTCATTGCTAACACTTGTTGACGAGCAGGACGTGAATGACACTCGAGCATGCTTTTTAAATTGCGCCCCTTTCTAAAAGTAATTTTCGGGGCCTCCCCCAATTGGTGGGACAAAAAATTGTCATCTAAAATTAAGACCCAATTTTTGTTAAACACCTTCCTAATGTGGTGGTGGTGAACAGAAAAGGTGCACAAAAACCTAGTTACCAAAGTGGAATCTAATTTGGTGTCAACAGCCAATCCTGATACATCTATGTGAACCGATGCGGCACTAGCACAAGTAAACGACAGGATTGGTTTATAAAAACCGGATCTTCTCTTGTTAATAACTTCAATACTAATATCAGATAACATTACAGAAGGATACCCTCTGTTTAGAAACATGCGGCTTAACTGTTCATATTCCAACAGAAAGTCTTCAAAATCCGACACCATCCTAGCTGCCCTAATTAACTGACCTTTCACTACAGCCTTCTTTTGATGTTTAGGATGACTGCTAGTAAAATGCAAAAATGCGTTAGAGTAGGTGGGCTTACGATAAATAACATTCTTGTATCTTGAATTCATCACATCCTTACTAACCAGTATATCCAAAAAATTAATACTAAACTCCTGCAAGTTGTAGGTGAATTCCAAAAAAGAAGTCAAATTAGAAATGATCCTTAGGAAAGCAGGGACCTCAGATGGTGATGCTTTCCAGATAAAAAAACATGTCGTCCTGGTACCGTGTATACCAGGCAACATTTTCCTTAAAACTCACATCAGTAAATAAAAAAGTCCTTTCCCAAAAGGCTAATACACAGTTGGCAAAACTGCCACCGCATGGCGACCCCATGGCCACCCCAGATTTTTGTAAATAGATTTTCTTATCAAACAACATAAAATTGTTATTTAGGACAATTTCCAATAAAGTCTCAACCAAATAAATGGTATTATCATCTGTCTTTTTGTCATGCAAAATTTCGCGGATCCACTGAATACCAATATCTTGTGGAATAACTGTATACAAATCTTTGATGTCAATTGTTAAAAACCAATAACTAACATCAAAGGGGATCCTTTTAATTTCATAAAGAAAACTCCAAGAATCTTTGCAAATCTGGGGTTCCTGGTTAATTAAGGGCCTTAAAATACTGTCTATAAGCTTTGCACAAGCACAAGTCATAGAGCCACGGCTATCAACAATAGGGCGAAAAGGAGGTTGTGATAAGCTTTTGTGAATTTTCGGGATACCAAACAGACCTGGTAACCTGGGGGCTAAGATGTTCAAATATTAGTACTGGTCTAGGTCAATAAATCTCTCAAGGAACAGATCCTCTATTAATCCCCTGATTTTTGCATAAGCAACATTAACCTGATTAATACTCACTTCTTCATAAAAATCAGTGTTAAGGAGAGACATGATTTTCTGAACATACAAAAAATCATCCATAAACACCAGACCACCCCCCTTATCTGGTTTCATGACTCTAATATTACAATTTTTCGGTAAGCCAAGAAATTCATGCTGGTGTTTGGTGATGTTAGCAGGTCGCCTATAAAAAAGCTTCTCAGATTCAAGAGCCCTTAAATCAAACTGACATATTTTTTCAAAAAGGCGTAAGGTTTCATGCAAGGGTGCATTATAAACACTAGGAACCCTAAGCAGACTAGCTGAAACTGTACCATTACCCATCAATAACTTTAAATTCAGTTTTCTAATAAATAATTTAAGGTCAATCATTGTCCTCACCAAGTCAAAACGTGTGTCAGGGACAAAAGTTAAGCCCTTAGAAAAAAACTCAACTAACTCAGGGTCAATGACAAAGGACGTATAGTTATAAATTTTAAAGTCCCCTTTGGAGTCCATAAGAACCAGTGGATCAGAAAAATGGTCTATCATCTCCTGCGTTGTGACCTCCGATTCCTGTAATTGCCCTGGTAGTTCTTGCCCTGTCCATTCGCCTTGTTGGCTTTCTTGTTTCTGGGAAAACCCTGCTGGGTATTAGAAATAACATCATTAGATGCAGCAGACCCATGGGTATTCACGGTGTTATTGTTACCAACTCTGTTAGAGTTCGTGTTAACAGACTTGTTAGAGTTACTGAGAAGCCTTTCACTCCGACGAAGGGTCACGGGTTCACCATCGTAATTATCCAACTGTAAATTAGGCTGAGCATCCACTATATTCAATAGTTCTCCATCAGTGTTCTTTTGCACAATACCACCTTGTAATTTATTAAAAAATATGGGAGGTCGGGGATAAGCTTTGTTACCCCTATATTCTTGAATATCTCTATTAATCTTCTTTTTTTTGTTGTTAATCAATTTAATAATAGTTGCTTCTATACTAGAAAAAATTCTAGAATACTCGTATTTGTATCTAACAAATTCAAAATCGTCCTTGATACTGTTGTCAAGTGTTAGGAGTTCTGTTTTAAGACAATCAATTTCTTTCTGATAATGAGAAATGAGTAAACCCATAAACTCAAAACCCTGCTTATCAAACAGGGCCAAAAGATCTTTATGAAACTGTGACCCTTCTACCAACCCAAACGGAAAACGCCATTGCCGTAAACCTTTGGGAACAAGCTTTTTAACTAGGCATTCTTGAAAATAAGAGATCTCAAGTTGCAGTTTCCTGCACTTGAATAACTTCGAGTCAAAGTCTGCAATTAAGTTAGATAAATCACTTACATTCTCATGAACCTCTTCAACAACGCCGTTTTCGGTCTCGTCATTAAAGAAGTTAATATGATTCAAGAAGCCATCAATAGAAGGGCACCCCACTGTGTTGCCTATAGATACAGGACTCCTTTGTATATTACGTTCCTCATTAGGCATTCTAACAGCCTGACCAGGCTGAATGTCGGACTGTGCTGCACTACGCAACAAAACCCTGTTGTCAGCTGCTGTAGAACCGGAAGTAGTTGCCGACATCAGTTTAGGTAATGCAGATTGACTAGTTAAAGGAACAGACTGAGAACCAGATCTAACCCCGACTTGTGTACTACTTGTTTGCATACCATCAATCCTTTGAGTTAAAATATCCACACGATCCATAACCAACTTCAGTAGGACCGTTAAATTGCCTTCAGCATTCGCCTCCTCAGCATTAGACACACCAGTCAATGGATTGCCGTCGCTGTTGTCCATTTGAGAAAAGAGTGAGCCTTGGGATGAGATGCATGGAACGCTCATGTTAAAAAACAAACTTCACGACCAAAAAGCAAATAAACACCTTCACAGACTGAAAACCACAAAAACGAGCACCAGCAGCCAAATCCAAAGCAAACGAAGTTTATGGTCTGATCTTACCAGTGAGGGATACACTTCTGGTCTGGAGCATAGAGTCCCCATGTTGGTGATGATCAGGTCCAGTATGTTTTCCCCTCTTGTGGGAGTGGTAACAAGTTGTTCCATAGCATTTCAGTTTATAAATTCTAGGAACCTTTGGGCTAGGGTGTTGGAGCTAGAGTAATGCTCCCAATCTATGTTTGGGTAGTTGAAGTCGCCCAATATAATGGTGTTTGGAGAGACCTTCATATTTTCCAGTGTTCTCAGGAAGGCCGAGTGAGGTTCCTGGGTTTGGGAGGGTGGTCTGTAGCAGGCTATAAACTGGAAGGCAGTTTTACCCACTGTTAGTGGCACATGGATAGTCTCTGATGCCTCGTGCTGTGCCACCAACCTGGAGGTGTGGGTATCTTTGATGAATATTGATACTCCCCCTCCTTTTGTTGTTCGGTCCAAGTTTTGGGGCCGAAAAGCATGGTATGAGGTATAACCTGGTAGTGCTGGGGTGCTCTCGGGAGACTTGAACCAGGTTTCTGTTACTGCACAGATATCGATGTTCTCCATGCTAAGGAGAGTTTCAAGTGCGTGCATCTTGAGGTTTAGACTTCTGGCATTGAGTAGCATTACTCTTAGTTTCTTATCCCTTGTGATACCTATGGAGGTGGGTTTGTCTTTTGAGCCTTGCCTAAAAAAGGCAATATGGGGGTAGCAAGAGCCTTTGCCAATATCCGAAAGCCCAGGGGCGACAGGTGCAAGCCGTCCCTAGCGAAGCATCATGGCTTGTCGAGCATGTCATCCCAGGCTGACAGGCATTGGATCCCCTTTGAATGACACCAATACTTAAGCCAATTGTTGAAATTGATCATCTTGTCTTCATATTGTGGCATCATTCTTGGTGAGGGTAAGATGCTACTCAAGGTCAGGGTCATACCGGCCTGGGCTACATGCTCAGAGAGCTCCTCTATGTCTCTTTTCATGTAGTCCAGGGAGGTACGTCTCAGGTCATTCACACCAGCATGGACAATGACTGAGTCATATTTGTACTTGCCTTGGAGTGACCTGAGTGTGTGTGTTATGTGGCGGATCCTAGCGCCCGACAGGCAGCTCACCGTGACCTTCTCCTTGTTCAGTCTGGTGAGCGGGACGTCAGTGTGCCTGACGATAGAGTCACCTATTACAAGTGTATTAGGTGTGTTGTTTAGCCTTAAGGGCTGTGACTGTTCGTAACACTGGCTTTGTGAGCTATGTGTTGCACGTGTTTTGTTTTGGGGTAGCGGTTGCTTGGGTGTCTGCTTTGGAGGTCTCTGCTGCTTAGGCAGATTTTTATTTAGAGCCTCCGAGTATGTCTTTGTGTGTTTATGTGTTTGGTTTGCTGTCGTGGTAGGTCTATGTGAGACTGGAATTGTAGTGAGTGTGGTTTCCTTCTCCTCCTGACTAGTTACGCCAGTACTGAGTTGAGAGAGCTTAGCCTTCAGTTTGGCTATATGTTTGCATCTCTCACATGTGTTGGAATTTGTTGGGAGGAGGAGAGGGTTGTCTGTGTACATGAGGCAGTTGTAACATTGCCTCAAGATTCCCAGATTCACCAGCTGGACCAGAGAGGAGATTGACAACTGACCTTTGGACATGCTAGAATAGTATTGGGAATTCCTTTGTAATTGAAAAAAAGGGCCAATGGGGAACAAGGTACTCAATGGGAGTTTGTGACGGTGTAGTGCTTTTAATTTTTTAGTGCTGACTTAGTGAGCAAGTGCCAAGTATCTTAAATGCAATGTGTTACAGGTAACTTAAATGCAAAAACGACAAACAGTAACTTTCTTTCAAGTGAAACAAGGATATAAGTACAGTAAGCAATGCAGATATCACTAGGGATCCACAGAAGCACTGAAAAGCCGCGTTTTAGGTGGAATTAGCGTTTCAGGGAAATAACAAGCAAACAAACAACAAGCATACAAACAAAGCTAGATTCAGCAGGCCTGGATCTAGTCTATGCTACAGCAAACAAGGTGTACCAATTTCAGTAAGAAACAGTTCAAATATGCAGGCACTATAAGCCTTTAACCAGAAATTCCCAGCTTAGAAAGGCAGAGTCCAGCCTCTCCTCCCACAAGAGTGCAGACCACGATAGTTGTTCCTTAGTTTTATAGTAGGGTTTCATCTGACTGTCTTGTGCTAAACTGCTAGTTAATGCATGAGAGATGAACAGATGGGGACACATATGAGTATGTCACGCTTTTTCGCATAACTGAAATACTTACATTTATTATACTACTAATTTCAGGCAGCTTCTACTACAAACTACATTCACATTGTCTTGCTTCAGAAAAAGAGATTATGTGAAAGTCTTTCAGCTGAAGACACATTTTGCATATAGATGGAAGGCTGCAGTTTTTTTTTTTTTTTGCAATAATGGGTGAAAAAACGAGATTCCATGTGTGCAGTGTTCCTTATGGTAACATGGCTGTTATGTCTTGACTGTGCCACACCACTATGAGACATATACAGTGACAGTAACTGCCAATTCTCAGAGTATGCAGTAATCTTAGAACTGACTGTACAAAATTTGGAAATACAGAGGGTACCCAACCTAGATTTAGAGTTAAAAGACCATCCCCTTTGACATGGACAACCAGAAGACACTTTAGTTTTTATTTTGAAAGTTGCTTTCTGTTATGAAGATCACCTTCACTGGATTGTTCTTGAAGTAAGACTCAGTAAGCAAAATGCCCTACAACAATAAAAGACACTGATCACTTTAAGATAAGTCATCATTAAGTTGTGGAAAGTTGAAGATAATGATGCAACTACTTACCAAGTTGTGTATATATATATATATATATATATATATATATATATATATATGTGTGTGTGTGTGTGTGTGTGTGTGTGTGTGTGTGTGTGTGTGTGTGTGTGTGTGTGTGTGTGTGTGTGTGTGTGTGCAGTGATCACCTGAGTATCAGAAACAGCCCAATAAAATGTCATGTAGTAACAAGACTCACTACTTCCTAGTTGCTAGGCTTAGATCGCTTCCAAATTAGTGATACCATTCAGTAATAAACTCAGTTTTTAATATCTGTAGTCATGTTTTCTGTTATTGTCTTCAGTCATGCTAGCACATGTACAAACCAGTAACATGCCATTTGTGTGTTAAATGACAGATTTAGGATCCATTTTAGCTACTACTGCAAGTCAGTTAATAATTCCAGTAATCTATATGCTGAAGAAATTATATAAATTGTTTTACATTGTTGCCAAAACAGCTCAGCTAAGAAACCCATACTGCTTGCATTAAATTACTGATAAAAATGTTCTCGTAATCTCCCTAATGACTTGTAATAGTACTGCCATTGTACAGTCAACTGCAGTATGCCAATAATAGGCATGTTTTATAGGGGAGCATACTGGAATTCATTGGCCTGTCAGCAAAAGAATGTCATGACAGACACAAGTAGCAACATCAGTATGCTGTTATTGGAGAACAGAGTAAGGGAATCTCCAAAATAACAAAACTGCCATGATTAAAGAATTTAAAATGCATTTTCTCAAGTGTACTACAAGTACCTTCAGTACTGAAAATCATATACACACACACACACACACACACACACACACACACACACACACACACACACACATGCACACACACTATTGTATTTATATACATATACAATTAACCGAAAGACTACAAACATATTTGTTTCATGCAGTTTACATAACTTGTGACAGAAAATAGCACTAATCAGATTTCTCTTGGTCTGTTAATCTTATTATCCTCCATATAATCCATCCTAACTCACTCATTTACAAACAGACATTGCCAAACTATATCTTGACTTTATTCTAATTATCACATTTGCCATCAAGCCAGTTGTGTGCCAGTTACACATTCAGTTCTGTAACTGACAGGAGCTATTACGCATTCACCTAAGTAAAATAAGCATACAAAGATATTCTGACTGCAAAAGTCAAAATGTACATGCTTTTCTGTTTGTTCCTCCTTATTAAAAGCTTAAATCACAAAGTGATAGACATCATCTGGATATAGCATGCATGTCACTCAGCTGTTCATATAAGACTACCAGAACAGTGAAGAATTAATCTGCGGTTTAGAAGTAATGATATTCCACCAAAGACAGAATTAGCACTAGTTATATTCTATCAAACACTACAAATCATCAAAGAACTGAGAATCAGCTATGAAGTTTTTTGTATGCAGTTTACTATTTATAACAATATGTACAAACGTGACGTGTACAGACATAAAATAAGCAACATGACAGCTAGCATGCGAAATTTAATGCCCGAGTTCCTTACTCATCCTGTCTGCAGCCAGCAGCATAGGTCCTGCTTTTGTTCTCTAAACCATACCAGCAGAGCTCAGAGCTAAACAGCACTCCCTGTGGGATTAACATAAAAGTAACAGCAAAAAGTCAGGTTAAAAACAGAAGAGTACTGACACTCTAAAAAACTGGAAGGAAGGGCCCCTATCCTGACCAATACATTTTCATAAAGCTTTAAAAGAGACAGATCTAACTCTAGTCTATACTAGTTGTAGTATTACCACATTTAGCAAAAGTTGTGCCATTTAACAATGCATCAGAACATTTGCAGTTGAGGACCACTTAATTAAAATAAATTGTTTTTTTTTTATCCTGAAACTATATATCCATGACACTCTCACAAGATGTATTTCTACAAGACATAACAACTAGTGCTTGTTGTTATTCCTTCTGTATTCTAGTGCAGGACATTTAACATGAAGTGCCAGAAAAATAATAAAAATATCAATAAAAAATATTTTTTAATAAAGAATGCTTTTTATTCAGTATCTCTAAAAATTTAAAAAATAAGGAAGAAGAGAGAAACTTTGCAATAGAAACACAGACATGCTAATTTCATAAAAGCATTTAAGGTTTGTTTTGCTGATTCCTGCTACTTCTTCTGGTACCTCATTACCAGAATTAGCAAAACCAACCTTGAATGCTTTTCTGAAATCAGTTTGTCTGTGTTTCTTTTGCAAAGTCTTTATTCTTCTTCTTTTTTTTTACTTTTTAGAGTCACTGAACAAAAAACATTCTTTATTAAAATATTAAAATGATATTTTATTTATATTTTTATTTTTTCACTTTTTAGTTTTTAAGTAAAATACAGCAGCAATTCTGTATAAAACTAAACTTGTGTTTTTGACACTTGGTGTGTGTGTGTGTGTGTGTGTGTGTGTGTGTGTGTGTGTGTGTGTGTGTGTGTGTGTGTGCGTGTGTGCGTGTGTGTGTGTGTGTGTGTGTGTACATGTGTTATGTTTTCATTTAAAGCTGCTCATAGTACATTGCATCCCGATCTGTCCCTCTGTGGTTCTTGCACATCTTTTTGGCTCTGACTAATTTAGTAGTTATTAAGTCAGAGAATTACAGATGTTTTTGTGTGTGTGTGTGTGTGTGTGTGTGTGTGTGTGTGTGTGTGTGTGTGTGTGTGTGTGTGTGTGTGTGTGTGTGTGTAGGAAATTATGTAGGAAGATGCAATGACAGACAGCAGGAACCATTATTTGCTGCAAGAAGTGGCCTTTGTAGAAAACTAAAATTATGTTTTTGGGACTCTGTGTGTGTGTGTGTGTGTGTGTGTGTGTGTGTGTGTGTGTGTGTGTGTGTGTGTGTGTGTGTGTGTGTGTGTGTAACCCAGAGGGATTAAACTGATCAGTCACAGCATGAAGTTATGGGAAAGAGTAGTGGAAGCTAGGTTAAGAAGGGAGGTGATGATTAGTGGTCAGCAGTATGGTTTCATTCCAGGAAAGAGCACTACAGATGCGATGTTTGCTCTGAGAGTGTTGATGGAGAAGTACAGAGAAGGTCAGAAGGAGTTGCATTGTGTCTTTGTGGATTTAGAGAAAGCATATGACAGGGTGCCTAGAAAGGCATTGTGGTATTGTATGAGGAAGTCGGGAGTGTCAGAAAAGTATGTAAGAGTGGTACAGGATATGTACGAGGGTAGTGTGACAGCAGTGAGGTCTGCAGTGGGAGTGACGGATGCGTTTAAGGAGGAGGTGGGATTACATCAAGGATCAGCTCTGAGCCCTTTCTTATTTGCAATGGTGATGGACAGGTTGACAGATGGGATCAGACAGGAGTCCCCATGGACTATGATGTTTGCAGATGACATTGTGATCTGTAGTGAGAGTAGGGAACAAGTGGAGGAGACCCTGGAGAGGTGGAGATATGCTCTAGAGAGAAGAGGAATGAAGGTCAGCAGGACTAAGACAGAATATATGTGTGTGAATGAGAGGGAGGATAGAGAAATGGTGAGGATGCAGGGAGTAGAGGTGGCGAAGTTGGATGAGTTTAAGTACTTGGGATCAACAGTTCAGAGTAATGGTGAGTGTGGAAGAGAGGTGAAGAAGAGAGTACAGGCAGGATGGAGTGGGTGGAGAAGAGTGTCAGGAGTGATTTGTGACAGACGAGTACCAGTAAGAGTGAAAGGGAAGGTCTACAAGAGGGTAGTGAGACCAGCTATGTTATATGGGTTGGAGACAGTGGCATTGACAAAAAGGCAGGAGTCAGAGCTTGACATGGCAGAGTTGAAGATGTTAAGATTTGCACTGGGTGTGACGAGGATGGACAGGATTAGGAATAAGTATATTAGAGGGTCAGCCCAGGTTGGAAGGTTTGGAGACAAAGCCAGAGAGGCAAGATTACATTGGTTTGGACATGTGCTGAGGAGGGATGCAGAGCATATAGGGAAAAAGATGCTAAGGATGAAGCTGTCGGGTAACAGGAAAAGAGGGAGGCCTAAGATAAGGTTTATGGATGTGGTGAGAGAGGACATGCAGGTGGTTGGTGTGACAGAGCAAGATGCAGAGGACAGGAAGAAATGGAAACAGTTGATCTGCTGTGGCGACCCCTAACGGGATCAGCCGAAAGAAGAAGAAGAAGAGTGTGTGTGTGTGTGTGTGTGTGTGTGTGTGCGTGTGTGCGTGTGTGTGCGTGTGCGTGTGCGTGTGTGTGTGTGTGTGTGTGTGTGTGTGTGTGTGCATGTGTGTGTGAGAAAGAGTGAGAGAGAGAGAGAGTGAGAGGGAGTGTTATTGTTTATCTGAATGTGTATGTGTGACAGAATGTATCTGTGCCTTTCTGTCTCTCTGTCTGTAGGTGCCTACTCTTGGGAAACAACACAGTTGTTCCAGCCGCATTATGTTCAATTCAAAGACATGATTCTTGATAATGTTTAACATGATTTATTATGTTGTTAAAGATACTTATAATTCAGCTTTATCTCAATGGAAAATACTACTTTATACAGCAAAAACTTTGGAATCTATAAAATGTAAAGCTACTATTGCTATTTAAAGAAATGCTCAAATGTATCTGAAAATCTTAGTTTAGGAAGGTGCTGAAACACCTTTAAGTAATAAATAAATGTAATTGCTTTAAGAAATATGTGTGATATTTTCCGAACTGTGTAGGGCGCATTCAGAAAAATATTTGCATAGTTGTAGTACTGCTTTGCTGGTGAGCTCTTGCAATGCTACATCAATTATAAGCAATTTAGTGGCATGAAAGGGTTACATTGAGCAAGAACTGACTAGCAACTCATTTGCATATCTCTGAATCCAACACAGTGCAACTGGAGCAACTGTGCTGTTTCCACACTATAGATACATATAAATGCACACAACATGCAGACACACACACACACACACACACACACACACACACACACACACACACACACACACACACACACACACACACACACACACACACACACCTCCATAGGTATCACATGGGAGAAGAAACTAAGAGTAATGCTACTCAACGCCAGAAGTCTAAACCTCAAGATGCATGCATTCGAAACTCTCCTTAGCATGGAGAACATTGATATCTGTGCAGTAACAGAAACCTGTTTTAAGGCTCCCAAAAGCACCCCAGCACTACCAGGTTATACCTCATACCATGCTTTTCGGCCCCAAAACTTGGACCGAACCACAAAAGGAGGGGGAGTATCAATATTCGTCAAAGATACCCACACTTCCAGGTTGGTGGCACAGCACGAAGCATCAGAGACTATCCATGTGCAACTAACAGTGGGTAAAACTGCCTTCCAGTTTATAGCCTGCTACAGACCACCCTCCCAAACCCAGGAACCCCACTCAGCCTTCCTGAGAACACTGGAAAATATGAAGGTCTCTCCAAACACCATTATATTGGGTGACTTCAACTACCCAAACATAGACTGGGAGCATTACTCTAGCTCCGACACCCTAGCCCAAAGGTTCCTAGAATTTATAAACTGAAATGCTATGGAACAACTTGTTACCACTCCCACAAGAGGGGAAAACATACTGGACCTGATCATCACCAACATGGGGACTCTATGCTCCAGACCAGAAGTGTATCCCTCACTGGTAAGATCAGACCATAAACTAATCTCACTGGATATTCACATCCCGAATCCACCCCCTGCCCTGAAAACCACAGTGAAAAACTTCTCTAAAGCAAATTTCACACTCCTCAAAACCGAGGTGGAGTCCTTCAAAGCCCCCGGGCCTGTGGAAAATGCAGCCCAGATCGCAGAATCCTTTATAAACGCATTCTATGAACACCTTCAGGAATGCATGGATCATGCAATCCCAAATAAAACCAAGACCCAATCCTCCAAAGACAGACGTCCTGTCTGGTGGACCCCAGCCATAAACAAACTATACAATAGAAGGAGGAAGCTACTACATGATAGAGCAAAATCCCAAAAAGGGAAGGCATCTGTGATCAGTATTAGCAAAAAACTACGGGCACTCATAAAATCGTCTAAGGCCAGCTTCGAGAGAAAAATTGCACAGGACACTAAGGATAATCACAAGGCTTTCTTTAGTTATGTTAGGAACCTGGGTGGGAATTCCCAGATATGCTCAGAATTAGTCCAAAATGACAAAAAATACACCAAACCCACAGACATTGCCAACATCCTAGCTGATAGGTTCAGCACAAACTTCTCCCCCCCACCACCAAAAGGGCAAATATCTATCCCAGCAGAGTGCTGCCCCCCTGACATCTCAGATGCTCAGGTAAGAGCTGCCCTCTCCAAAGCAAAAAACACAGCATCAATGGGACCAGACGGTGTCCCGGGCTGCATCCTACATGAACTCCAAGAAGAGCTAAACCCAAACATAAAACTACTGTTCAATCTCAGCCTTACTACAGGATATGTACCCAAAGAGTGGCGTACAGCAACAGTGGTCCCTCTCCACAAAGGTGGTGCCTCAACGGATCCTGGAAACTATCGCCCCATAAGCCTGACTAGCTTGGTCTGCAAAGCTATGGAAAGGATCATCATGGACCTCATAAATAAAGATATTGGGGACCTACAGACACGGGATCCTACCCAGTTCGGCTGTGTTAAGGGCAGATCCTGCCTCTTAAACCTGGTTGATTTCTTTGAAACAGTCACCAAGGCCATTGACGAGGGGAAGGTGGTCCACACATTCTACCTGGACCTCGCAAAAGCCTTTGATACAATACCCCACTTGGGCATTATAGATAAGCTCACCAGCTTAAATATAAACCCCTATGTCACTAGATGGGTTGCAAACTGGCTCAAGGACAGAACCCACATGGTTAGAATTGCTGGAGCCATGTCAGACTCCAAACCAGTTACAAGTGGCGTCCCACAAGGCTCAGTCCTCGGACCTCTCTTGTTCGGTATATATTTCTCGGAGGTACAGGCCAACACAGAAGGACTGTGGCTGACCAAGTTCACAGATGACTGCAAACTGGGCGCCATAATCGACTCTCCAGACGACACAAGCATCCTCCAAAAGGGCCTCATAGAAACAGACAACTGGTGCCAGAGCCATGGCCTCAAGCTAAATGCCAAAAAGTGTATAGACATCCCCTTTGGCAAAAACAGTGGCCACAAATTACCACATAGGTGGTAATCCATTAAGTACAGAAGAAGTAATTAGGGACCTGGGGACCCAAGTTGATAGCAATCTCTCATTTGACAACCACGTGGCCAAAGTGGTTAGAAAACATTTTATATAGCCCACCTAATCATGAAGGGATTCACATCTAGATCAGGGGAGGTCATCGTGCCTCTTTACTCATCCCTCATCAGGCCCATAATTGAGTACAATGCCGCTTTTGGGATGTACCTTACCAGACATCTGCAGCAACTGGAAAGACCCCAAAAGTACCTCACCAAGAGGATCAAAGGGCTCAAACAGATGCCATATGCTGCCTGGTTAAAGAAACTCCAGCTCTACTCAGTGGCATACCGCCTGCTCAGAGGCGATCTGTGCCTGATGTATAAAGCCATGTCCAACCCGGAATTAATGGACATACTGCACCTCAGAAAATCCAAATCCCATCGAGCTACGCGCTCGAGAGACTTGAACCTCAGCACTGAAATAAATAGGACATGCTGGAGGGACAGATTCATAACCCAGAGGCTCCCTTCACTCTGGAATAAAATCCCAGTCCAGGTTAGGCAGAGTCCCTCATTGACTCTCTTCAAGAGGAATCTTGATAAGTGGATGGGAGATTGTAGGTTTACCCCGGGTATCACTTCTGTGTCACTGTTAGACAGAGGCACAGTATACTAACCTCGTAAAATGGCATAGCAAAATTAATTTAAAATGGGTGGTGAAAGCCAAACACACTCTGGCTAGGCTTATAAATGCCCTAGGGCAGATAGCCTAGTATGAACCTATGAACCTATGAACACACACACACACACACACACACACACACACACACACACACACACACACATATCCTATTAACCCTATACAATCCCACTCATGCTGCTACTGACACACACACAGAAACACAAACAAATGTGTGTGCATCCAGCCTTGCAAAACATACCTGCTTTGATGCTAACAGCCACACTGCTGCAATAGATAAAAATAGGTATGTCCGGTTCAATTCTCAGCTAGAGGGTCTTCTGCGTGGAGACATGCGTGAATGGGCGTACCTTCGTTGAAGGTTGTGCATCAGGGCTGGTAACTCAGCACGTAAAAATCAACTACCAATCATTAGCAGACTGGAGTTCCGCTTTGGCGACCCCTAACCAGGAAAAGCCGAAAGACACAAACATACTCTATAAAAAGACTGAGTACATTCCCATTACTTCCCTCTAAAATACTGTGGTAGAGCTTGTCTTTGAATCACTTTGTCTCACTATTTCAATCATAATATACAGCTCTTAGGCAGAGCAAATGGCTAAATTACATTAACTGTACTCCCAAACTGACACATTTGCATAAAGCTATATCCAGCAAGACAGCTGTAGTCCTACTTGCAAGAGCCTTCAAACCAGTGCACCTCTAAGCTAGTCTTTGAATCACTGTCATAATGCACTAAGCAATCCTGCTAGAAATAGGATTACACAATGCATTAAATGTTTCTGCATACCCCTGTAGAGTTTTCAACCAGATGTAATGTCAAGTTTTTTATTAAACACAATGTAAAATAGACTAGCTTTGCCAGGAATGACACCAAAATGAAGCAACAAGTGAAATAAAATCAAGTAAGTCAATTTGCAACCAAGTGAACTGTTCCTCTATCTTAACCATAATAGTGGCAATACTCATGTCAGGTGTTTGTTATACCTTGCAGGGTTAACAACCTTTAGGTTCACCTTCAGTGGCAACAATCTTTTAGAAAATAAAAAGTATCTGCCAGAGAGGCCCCTTGGTGCAGAGGGATAAAGCCCTTCCTGTGACCCAGATGACATGTGATTGACTAACATCATGGGCATTGGAGAAGCTGTACAGTCAGGCAATGTAGGGATGAATGTCTGACATCAGTTTGCCCATCCTTGGAGGAGGAAGGCAGCTTAGGCTGTCTGGACTATAACAGTGTTAGCAGCTTGCCAGGCTCTGTGCTGCAAGGTATAAACTACTTAGCTGCAGGCAGCTCATGCATTGAAGTGTGCATACATGCATCTAATGATGCAGAAAATATGTTAAGCTTGCAAAGGTTGCAGTGAGAAGGTAGTGGGTGTCAGTATACCCTCCCCAGCAATAATATGATGCTGCTCCAGTGTTCTGAGTCTCCTCACTGGCCCTGGATGCGATTTTGAGGTTGGTAGACTGTATGAATGAGGATAGGAGCTAGTGGCAGCTGAAGGTCAACTGCAGGTGGGGGGTGTCTCTTCCAAGCATATACGTGTCCTAGGAATACAGAAACAAAGCAATACCGTCTCTTGTCACCACTGGTGTGTTTAAAAGTGAAGTTTTTGCCAGTGACTTTCTGGGTGATACTTCCAAACTCTGTTGCTGGACTACTAATGACAATCGCAGACCTCACAAAGGCCCTTAGTCTCCATGCCCACTGCTCTGCCCTCAATTTCAACATCCTTTTACTAAAATGTTCTAGAGTCATATGGACTCTCACCCACAAAAACTTCTGCCATACTAGTTTTACCCTGGACTTAAAAAGGGCAGGTAAGCAGCTCTTCCCAGCGACATGAGCTTCAGGCCTTTCATCTTAAATTAACTAATTCATTTTTCCTTGCTTTCTGCCACACAATATTTCCATTTTCCCAATTAGCAGATGTATAAAAAAACTATTAGTGCTGGTTTACTAAATGCTCATACCATTGAATGATTTTATACTCTGCTTGGAATTTCCTGCTGGAACCAACATGCTGTTAAATCAAACACCTATATGTCTTCATTCTATATGTGATTTCTGAAATTCTGTAATTGTATTTTGAAAAAGGTTATACCTAAGCATTCTAGGTTTAAATAAAAATTAAATTAAATGAGATCAGATCCACATTTTTGGATCTAGGTTAATTTGTAAATACAATTTCAACTGAAAAAAGTTGCAGAAATGGCATGAACACATCTTAGAGAAGTAAGGTTTCTGTGGGCACCAGATCTGACCAAGCCCTTTAGCCAAATTGGCGTAAACTACATAGATGTCTTGGGACCTCAATATATGGTAGATACTCCCTTGTTAAGTCCATTTTCAACAGATGTGTGGTTGGCCATTAGTGCATTATACAACAAATTATCATTGTGTAACTGACATCCAATAAACATATTTATATAAAAAGTTGTCATAATAACTTTTTAAAAAATAATTATTCCCAGAAAAGTACTATGTCAAATTTAGTATATAATAACACATATTTGTGATTCACATTTGTGATTGTCAAACAGTTGAATCTTATATGTCTGCCTTGTTCTGAAACATGGCTTACTAATCATTTTTTTTCAGCTTTTACCAACCTTGCTTCTCATAGTAGGCTCATAGATTAGTACTAGGCTAATTGCCCTTATGGGCCTAGCCAATTACCCCATGTGAGATTCAAACTCTGCATCTTGTGTCTATAAGTTAAACATCTTAACCATTATGCCAACCTCCCACCCACAGAAAGAGAATGTCAGTTATGATCTAGTAATTACATGATACCAGTGTCATCTTGTATGCAATAATAAGCCCTCTGCATCATTCTGAATGGCTAGTGTTACTTTAGAATTTATTACCCCCCCCCCCAAAAAAAGGCCCAATGAAAACTGTCCTCATGATATATTTTTTTTTTGCTGTTGGTTCCCCAATTCTCTGTGTGTCCTGGTAAATCTACAAAGCATAGATACTTTAATTTTGCATGCTTCATCTTTCTGTTTAGTTAAAACTGCAGTGCTCTGAATTGCTAGCTTCATTTACTGTTTCTAGAGACAGTATTACTGTTTATTTTTCACAGACTCACTGTGACTGGCAGTAAATATATGGTGCTAAAATGTCTTTCAATGTACACTAAAACTTCCTTCCACCTAAAGTAGCTAAATCACAGGCTTTTGGTATGCTTCCCAAGTTATGCATTCTGACTGCAGTTCATAGTAACATATCATTGTCCCTAAGAGTAAATGTTATTTAGGTGTGACTAACAGTTCACACAACAGACTGCTATGGCAGGGTTTCATTGAGTTTCTGGTATGCAGTACAGGCTTGCGGCCTCAATTTCTCAGCCAGTGCAAAACAAATTCTTAAACAAAATAATGTGTGATTTCAGTTGCAGAAAACATGTTGGGATATTAGCTACCTGTTCATGTTTATAATGGAAGAAAATGAATAAAGATACTCAGTGCTGTATTAGTGCTTAACTAAATAAAGCTATTACTATAAAGGAAATGCTATTTAAGGGAGTAAAGGAGGCAGAAAGGTGCAGTTGTGCCTTAGAAAAAAATTAAGACTTAAAATAATTTCAAAACTGCATTTCAAGATCATTCTGTAATTCTTAATATACATTGTCAAATAAAATGCAGCTTCTCAACTTTATGCGTTCTTTGAAAAGCATGCATGGCTTTGGCTAGAAATTCATAATGGCACACTTTAGAAGTGTCATACTAATCTGGTCAAAAGATGAGACAGCAAATCAGTCAATAAATGTAAAGTAAAGGCAAATCAAGCTAAGGCACTGTTACATTTTAAGCTTAATAGAGCCATATAAAATTAACCAATGAATAAATTAATATACTGAGGCAGTAAAAAGGTTACGGCTGTCAAGTCAGCCAGCTCAGAAACTGTTTGCTAGCATAGATACAATGACAAAAATAGACTACATGTGCATGCCATTAGAATCAAAGAAAACCATAAAAGCATTTTTAAATGAGTGTCAGCTTTTGGCAGCTATATACATGCTCACTGTAGAGTTGTTTCATGCTTTACTAACATTCTATAATCTATAATCTGGATGTTGTTCATTTTGCTTAAAGAACATTTAATAAAAGAATCAAAATGCTCTTGATACAAGGAGAAGGGCTAGTCTCTTCTGCTCATGCTCTGATCCCAATGTCTCTCTGATTACTGCTACATTATAACTAATGTATACACTATGGATGCCAACTGTAAATAGTATAAATATGTGTGAATCAGTTACATAATGCAACTACCTATTGCCTGTAACTACTTACCTAAATGAACCAAATTGTAAATGCTGTCTGTATGTGAAACAATCTGTTTTTCATATGTACAAGATTCCTAGCTAGTAATTGTTGTGCCGTTTCTCATGCATATTATTTGTGCCCTCCAGGCCTGAATCATGGCTGAAAAGGCTCTGTTGACCAGTCTACCTAAGTAAATAAGTAAGTATGTTTCAGGAATAAACCCTGTGATTGTGTGAGAGAAAGAAAGTAATGTAGTGAGCCATATTTCATTCACATCGGCCAGTTTCAGATTTTCATCATGACACGGATACCCCAGTTTAGAAAGATTAACGAGGAACACATCAGGACTGCACCTTGTAATATTTGGCCATTTGTCTTTAAACGTCTGGCACCCTTAGCCTAGTTTGAGTAACGGTATGTGAGTTACATAGTCTGCTTTCTTATGCATTGTTTTGCAGTCTTACTGTAATGTTATTGGAACTGATGCAACAGATCCTAGACTCCAAGTTGTATTCTTCCATATTTGGCACACCAAAAGACAGATGTTGCCAGGGCAAGTTCAATTCTTTTGTTGTTTGGGAAATGATGCAGTTAATCTCTCTAGAAAATTTCCCTGTGCAAGGCAACAAGACAAATACTGAAACAGCATACAGAAGCATGGTGTGAAAAGTTTCTGCATGCCTCAGAAAAAAGCCCTTAAATATATAATACAGTTGAGTTATGGGGAGGGGGCACAAAAGGTCGAAGTTTCAGGTTTACTGTAAGCTGGAAGCCATGTATCTACCATTTTTTTCACAAAGGCAAAATGTTCTAAGGAAAGTACTGAATTAAAACACTGAGGCAAAAACTGAGATTTTTTGTGAGTTACATGACTCAGTAAGAGTTAAAATCACGTGCGGTACATGAAATAATCAAATAAGAGGAAGACTGCTTTAACAAGCAGATTTAACACGCAATAAATTGACAGATGTCTGTAGAGTGAGAAAAATTAATTTGTCTCAATCAGGGTCACTGAGAATTTAAAAGTATGTGAAGTTGCACAAGAGTAAGGAAACATCATTAACAAAAACAGAACAAATTAATTCTGAGTATCATTCACAAAGTATTTATAATGTATGCTTGTAAGCATGATAAAAGAAAATTTCTTGTATTTAATCAGTATGTTTCCTGCATTTATTCAGTGGTGCAGAAAGAGTGACAATGGAAATTGTTTACTGTCACTGAAGTGTGTAAAATGCAAGAAATTAACTTCCAATTGAAATTAATTCATATGGTGCAATAAACTCAAGAAAAGTATTTATTGTGAGCACAGTAGTGTTGAAAAAGAGAATTCTGGACAAATATGTGACATGAAATTTAAAGTGAGGAATAAAGTTAGAAATCTGGACAGAGAAGCTCAAAATAAATAATCAAAGTGTGCCATTTAAACTAGACTCAAGGGAAGAGTGTACAATAATGTCTGCTGAAATATCTGACGTGCTGAATCAAAAAGTGAATAAATTAAAGACTTTTAGGTGCAAGTTGCTTACTTACTTACTTGGGTCATGAAGGAGTGCCAATAGATCAGAAATCATTATTTGTGAATATAAGAATAAGACATACAAGGCTGTACAAGATTCAGTTTCAGATAGCTGGATTACAAGCTCCAATTATGATGGGGCATTTGACTAGTCAAAAGCTTGGTATAGGAAAAAGGATTCAAAATGTACATTTAAAAAGTAATGGTTTGCTTCATAGCTTTGAAGCTTTACTGACTCATCAGGTCTGTTTGTTAAGAATTCATCATACTCAAATAAATAATTTCATTTTTGCCACCTGTACGCTCACCAAGGAAAGTTCTATGAAGATCAAGAGACAAATTTGAAAGGGAAATGATTAGAACAGAGACTATAAAGTATGTTTAAGAAACAGAGTTACAGAAAGAACTATTGACAGTAGTATAGTGATGTGAGAATTTTAATGGTTCTACCGTAGGAAAGAAATGCAGATAGAAATAGACAATAAGTCATTCCAGGGTAGATTCAAGAAAATATGTTTTAAAAGACATCAACTAGTGGCAAAGAATGTTGTCAAATTTACAAACATATAGCTAGAGAAAAGAGTTGTAAATAGTAAGCCAGAACAAAACTGATGCCCAAAACAGATATGTTGAGTTATTCAAATATGCCATACCAGCAAGAAGATTGGTTCAGAGAAGAACTGGAGATCAAGTAGGATATATCACAATTAATGATGACAGAAAGAAAATTAAGTAGATACAGATCTGTACTGAGACTCATGTTTAAGTGCCATATGGAGGAGCTGCAGAGTCAAGGAAGAAAATGAGTGGCTTATAACTCTGCAATCCCAGAAAAAGGGTGATAGTGCAGTCTGCTGCGACACCAAATATCATTGTAGGATGGTAGAACAACATGCAAGTACTTGAACCAGGAATGTGCACTTGGCCACTGACAAACTGCTTTCTGGGGAGGACATGAATGGAAGTTTACATGTTCTGACACTAGAAGGTTCTCTCTTTTCACATTTCAAACATAAAGAAAGTGGGGGAGCAATACACCATCAAATGACAATATCAGGGGACATATTAATAGGCACTTTTCCGTGTGGTCATTGTGGCTCATGCAAACAAGTTATTAAGACCAAGGAATTTACTAGTCGTAATACTAGCAAAGTGTATCAATGCAGAATATTTGGCAACTGCAGCAGCAGTTGGCTGATTTATTTGGCAACTTGTCGGTGTTTAGCTTTTTATGTAGGTCAAACCTCTAGACCCTTGAGAACAAGGATCAACGAGCATAGATCAGATATTAAAATCAAGAAAGACACCAATGCCCTGTACAGACATACTCTCAAACATCCTGAAGCACAGTTTTCTTTTGTAATCATTGACAGAATTCTGGGTGACCGTAGCAATCCCCAGGGATGGCATAAAATTCTTACTCATAAGGAACAACATTGGATCATTACATTGGGGGCGCTATTTCCCCCTGGACTCAACGACCACTTGTAACCATTGGGATAGAGGTGGGTATAGTTCATGTTTCAGGTTTATGTTAAATGATTTATCAACATATTTTCATCATGAATTATTATGATTATTGGTTTATAGTAATCTATATGCCTCTATCCTTTTATATTTTTCTACAGTTTTTCATATGTTTCATATAGAATCCCATGAAGGGCAGTTACAGGTATATCAACATACCTTCTTCGATTATAGCTGAACCAAGCTTTATGGAATCTTGGACCAAGCATGGATTCCCCAATCCGGCTACATCATCATGTATTAACCACACATTTTTTGGTTGGAACACCTAGTGCACTTTGTTCATGTTCTTGATGTGACCCCATGGTTATGATTATACTAACAATATTATGTGTTTTCTCATACCAGTTACATTCATGATACTCAATATAATATGTTGGGGGCATTTTATAATATTTTTTCTAAATAT
Organism: Protopterus annectens; assembly: GCF_019279795.1. Classification (NCBI taxonomy): domain Eukaryota; kingdom Metazoa; phylum Chordata; order Ceratodontiformes; family Protopteridae; genus Protopterus; species Protopterus annectens. The sequence goes on along the minus strand of NC_056730.1, from coordinate 1,119,727,087 downwards.
TTTTTCTCATTATTACATGAAATTTATACAAATGTTATATTTGTTATTTAATGTTAAGCCATGTTTTCATGCTTAATTATGCAGTATAGCTATGTATATATTTTAGCATTAGGCCATGATTGCATTTACTATTCGCCATTACAGCAGTGTATATATATATTTTTGTGCTCTTCCTCTTTAAGCATACATTGGTTGCATTTTCCACTTGTCTCCCAGGTGGGGTGTGTCTATAAATGAATGGTATTTTGTGTGAAATGTTCATACACTGAAGAAGGTATTGGTTGCCGAAACCGGTCTGTCTTACTAATAAAGGGTTGTTTTCAGCCAGTTATATGCAACAGAACTAGTATTTTTATTTTTATTTTGTGACTTCTGGATCTTATACTGCTGGCCTTGTGGTAGACTTTTGAATGGTTTTGGCCGTGCATCAACCTACCTGCATAGCATCATGTTTGGCTGACACTAGAAGAGAACAGTGCAGGGCCTTCACATAGCAAGCGTGCATGTTGGCGTGTTAGGCTCATAATAAAATCCCTGAAGGCTGCCTAAATGATGGTCCACTCTTTGTCTACTTCCACTGATGGTGAAGGGAGAACAAACGGGTTTGATTGGTCAATAGAGGGCTGATGGTCGGCAGGCAGAAGGAAATCAACAACGAAAAAAAAAATTGCCCTGAAGAAGATCCAGCTCAAAAAATGCAAATGTTTGAAGGAATTGCTATAAATGTTTGGTCAGAAAAAAACACCGCCATGAGGGAAAAACAGAGCCTTACTGTTCCTTTAACAAAGGGATTAGCTACCTACAAGGCCTACTGTTTAAAGCAGATAAACTAATAATGTTTAATCAGCCAAGGTAAGAAATATTGGCAAAAATACTTTAGTTTCACTTGCATTCACTTGTAAATAGTTAAGTGTAAAGAAAGACTGTAAATGTGATATTCTGAACAGGAATGTCTGTACTAACAGAGTAAGATGTTCAAAACTGCTGTGCATAAACTTATCATAGTAATAATCCAAGAAACGTTATTCCTATTCATACATAAATGCATACATACATAACATACACATATTTCAAACACGGACAATAATGCCCTTTTAGTCTACCAATATACCAAAACACTTGTTCCCATAATAAGAGTCCAGGCTGTTCTTAAAAAATATCTAAACTAGTGCTTGCTTTAATGTAATTTGGTAATCTACTCCATGCATCAGCTGCTGTCTCAGAGAACCAATTAATACACTTCTCATTCCTATAGAATCTTCTGCATAGGTTGTCTGCTGATTCTTTACTACTTTTTGATAACCCCAAACATTCCTGGAGGTATTTGTCTTTAAATGCCCTATATACCTGAATATGATCTCTTCTTAAATATCTATATGAGACACTGTATAAATTCAGATATTTTAGTCTTCCACAATAACTTGAATTTTCACATCCATGGATTCCTTTGGTATATTTCCACTGTCCTCTTTATAATTTATTCATGCTTGTTTTCTTATAAGGTTTCCATATTTTTATTCTATACTCAAGATGGGTCTAATATAGCTATCAAACAATGGCATCATCATTTTTGATTTCTTAGACTTTATAAAACATTTTATACAACCTATAGGTCTATGACTATCATTAACCAATTGATTGATATGCCTAGAAAAACTCAAAGCTGGATCTACCTATATGCCCAGGTACTTAAATGAATCTACAGTATCAATCACTGTGTGCTGTATTAAGTATTTATTGGATCATAGGAAGTTATTAGGCTAATGGCCTTGGGGCCCTTACAAGCCTAGCCAAGTTCTACTCTTATTTCCATGATCAGCACCTATTGCCCCTGTCCAAGAGGGACAAAGGTGGAACCCCCATGGTTCATAGGTTCATAGGTTCATACTAGGCTATCTGCCCAAGGGCATTTATAAGCCTAGCCCATAGTTATGTGGCTTTCGCCACCCCTTTAGTTTGAATAAAAACTATGCCTATCATTTTTCTGTGCCTCTGTCAAGCAGTGACACTGAAGTAATCCCTGGGGTATATCTGCGATCTCCCATCCATTGGTCAAGATTCCTCTTGAACAAGGCCAGCGAGGTGCTCTGCCTCACATGTACCGGGATTTTGTTCCACAGCATAGGGAGTCTCTGGGTGATGAATCTGTCCCTCCAGCACATTCTATTTATAACCGTGTCAAGGTTTAAGTCTCCGCCTTGTGGTTCTGAGGGATCTAGATTTTTGAGGTGAAGCATATTCATCAAATCTGGGTTTGACATGGCCTTATATGTCAGGCACAGGTCACCTCTGAGCAAGCGGTATGAGACTGAATAGAGCTGGAGTTCTTTCAGTCGGGCAGCATAAGACATATTTTTGAGACCCTTTATCCTTTTGGTGAGGAACTTTTGGGGCCTTTCAAGCTGCAGCAGGTGTCTGGTCAGATACATTCCTAACGGGCATTGTACTCAATCATATGTCTATTGAGTGATGAGTACAGGGGACGATGACCTCCCTTGATCTAGATGTGAATCCCTTCATGATCAGGTGGGCGATATAGAAGGTTTTCCTAACTACTTTAGCAACATGAGTGTCAAACGAAAGGCTACTGTCAACTTGGGTCCCCAGATCCCTGATGACTTTTTCTGTGCTCAGTGGATTGCCAGCTATATGGTAGCTAGGGTAACCTTGTTTTTCCCAAAGGGTATGACTATGCATTTTTGGCGTTTAACTTCAGGCCATGGCTCTGGCACCAGTTATCCGCTTTCTGTGAGGCCCTTCTGGAGGATATCTGTGTCAGATGTGTTTTCGACTATGGCCCAGTTTGCAGTCATCTGCAAACTTTGTCAGCCATAACCCTCCTGTGTTTGCTTGTACTTCAGAAAAGTAGATGCCGAACAAGAGTGGACCCAGGACTGAGCCCTGTGGGACACCACTTGTGACAGGCTTTGAGTCTGACATGGCTCCAGCAACTCTGACCCTGTGGGTTCTGTCACTTAGCCAGTTTGCAACCCATCTTGTGATGTATGGGTTTACATTCAAGCTGATGAGTTTTTCGATGATACCTGAGTGGGGTATTGTGTCAAGGCCTTTGCCAGGTCGAGGTAGGCTGTATGGACTGCCTTTCCTCATCAATGGCCTTGGTGACTGTCTCGAAAAAGTCAACCAAGTTTAAGAGGCAGGATCTGCCTTTGACAAAGCCAAACTGGGTTGGATCCAAAGTCTGCAAGTTCCCTATGTCTTTATTTATGAGTTCCATTATGATCCTCTCCATGGCTTTGCAGATAAGGCTTGTCAAGCTAATGGGCGGTAATTTCCAGGGTCTGTGGAGGCACCGCCCTTATGAGGTGGGACCACAGTCGCCGGCGCCACTCCTTGGGTACGATCCTGAGGTGAGGCTAAGATTAAACAGCTGTCCTAACTGTGGGTTTAATTCCTCGTTGAGTTCATGAAGCACACAGCCGGGACACCATCCGTCCCATGGATGCTGTGTTTTTGCCTTAGTGAGGGCAGTTCTCACCTGGGCGTTGGAGATGTTTGGGGGCTACAATCCTCTGGAATAGATATCTCTCCTTTGGGGAGGGGAGAAGTTTGCACTGAACCTGTCAGCCAGTATGTTGGCAATGTGTGTAGGTTCAGTAATTTTCACATCATTTTGAACTAATTCTGAGCATATCTGGGAGTTTCCTCCTAGGTTTCTAACATAGCTAAAGAAGGCCTTATGATTGTCTTTAGAGTCCTTGGCGATTTTTCTCTCAAAATTTGCCTTGGATGATTTTATGAGAGTTCTTAGTTTTTTTACTTATAATGATCAAAGGTATCTTACCTTTCAAGGATTTTGCTCTATCTTGTAGTAGCTTCCTCCTTTTGTTGTAGAGCTTGTTTATGGCTGGGGTCCACCAGACTGGATGCTTGCCTTTGGTACAGAGAGTCTTAGTTTTGTTTGGGATTGCCTGATCCATGCAGTCCTGTAGGTGCTGGTAGAAGGCATTTGTAAGTGATTCAGCGGTTTGAGTAATGTTTACCACTGGCTCAGGGGCCTTAAAGGAGACCACACTAGTTTTTAGAAGTGTGAAATCGGCTTTTGAGAAGTTTTTCACTGTGGTCTTTTTGTTTCAGGTGGGGGCGGGATGAGGACCTCCAGCGAGATTAGTTTATGATCTCATCTCACCAGTGAGGGGTATACTTCGAGTGTTGAACATTTTGATCCCATGTTCGTGATGATGAGATCAAGTATGTTTTCTCCTCTTGTGGGGATGGTGACTAGTTGTTCCATGGCATTTGAGTTTATGAACTCCAGGAATCTTTGGGTTAGAGTGTTCGGGCTTGAGTAGTGTTCCCAGTCTATATTAGGGTAGTTGAAGTCACCTAGTATGATGGTGTTTGGAGATACATTTATCCTCCAATGTTTTCAGGAAGGCCATGTGAGGTTCCTGAGTTTGAGAGGGTGGCCTGTAACATGCTACAAATTGCAGAGCAGTCTTGCCTATGGTTAATTGCACCTGGATGGTCTCCGATGCATCGTGCGTTGCCACCAACCTTGAGGTGTGGGTGTCCTTTATGAATATGGACACCCCCCCTCCTTTCTTGGTGTTGTCCGGATTTTGGGGCCGGAACGCATGATATGAGGTGAAACCTGTTAGTGCTGGGGTGCTCTCAAGAGCCTTGAACCAGGTTTCTGTCACAGCACAGACATCGATGTTCTCCATATTGAGAAGGGCCTTGAGTGCGTGCATCTTGAGATTGAGACTTCTGGCATTGAGCAGCATTACCCTTAGTTTTTTTCCTTTTTGGTGTTCTAGGGTGGTAGGTTTAGAATTTGAGCCTTGCCTAAAAAGGCACTATGGGGTGGCAAGAGCCTTTGCCAATATCCGGAAGCCCAGGGTGACAGGTGCAAGCCGCCCTTGAAGCAGCGTGGCTTGTCCAGCATGGCATCCCAGGCAGACAGACATTGGATCCTTTGAATGACACCAGAATTTAAGCCAATTATTAAAGCTGATCATCTTATCACTGTATTGTGGCATCATTCTAGGTGAAGGTAGGATACTGCTCAAGGTCAGGGTCATACCTGCCTGGGCTACATAATCAGAGAGCTCCTCGATGTCCCTTTTCATGTAGTCCAAGGAGGTACGTCTCAGGTCGTTGACACCAGCGTGGACAATGACTGAGTCGTACTTGTACCTGCTGTTGAGAGACCTGAGTGCTTGCGTTATGTGACGGATTCTAGCGCCCGACAGGCAGCTTACTGTGACCTTCTCCTTACTCAGTCTGGTGAGCGGGACATCAGTGTGTCTGACTATGGAATCACCAATGACAAGTGTGTCTGGCATTTTGTCTGGCCTTAAGGGCTGTGACTGTTTGACACTCTGACTGTGTGGTCTATGTGTTGCATGTGTTGGGTCGTGAGGTGGTAGTTGTTTGGGTGTCTGCTTTGGTGGCCTCTGCTGTTTTGGTAAATTTTTGAACAGAGCCTCCGAGTATGTCTTTGTGTGAGTATGTGTATGATTTGAAGTTGTGATGGTACCATGTGTGACTGGGTATGTATTGTGCGTGGTTACCTTCTCCTCCTGTCTGGTCTTGCCAGTCCTATGTTGAGAGAGCTCAGCCTCCAGTTTGGCCGTATAGTTGCATCTCTCGCATGTATTTGTGTTTTGTGGGAGAAGGAGAGGATTGTCTGTGTACATGAGGCAATTGTAACATTGCCACAATATTCCCAGGTTCACCAGTTGAGCTGGAGAGGACACTAGCAACTGATCCCTCGACATACTAGAAGTAGTAGATAAAGAGACTTTCAAAGGACTCCGGGGGAAGTGGGTTTTAGGCTGGTGGGGTACTATCTATAATAAGAGTGCTTTATCAAGGTGCAAGTACTGTAGGAGTAAGTGCTAGGCTTTACAGATAGAGAATAGTCTACTTGGGAATCAAGTAGAGATGAACTTTTCATTTATAGGATATGCTGGTTAGATCAGCAGTACAGCTCGAGGAAGGTAGTTCTAAGGGAAAATTTGAAGAGTGGAATTTAGATGGCCAGAATAGTTTAACCTTGTTTAACCGCTGCTGCTCTTGTGTGCAACAGTGGCAACTCTGCGCTAACGCGCGTTTAGTGTGTTTTATAGCAGGGGGCTGAAGGGAGCTAGGAATTGGCCCAAAACGACCAATGGACTACTAGTTTCTGGCTGAAACTTCACCAAATCAGACAAAAGGCCCGTGCTTCCCACTCCCACTGGTAAGCAAAGAAACTTCCCTCCTTCCTAATAAGGCAATGGATCAGTAACAGGAACTAAAAACAAAGCCCAGGGATCAGCAACTCTGAAACTGGACTACTCTAGTTCAGTAAGGCGGAAAACAAGAGATTTTTTGTTTTATTACAGAGATAAGGAAAAACAGACAGTAAATGCTATAAATGCTGTAAATTGGCTAGCGACTTTAGTGTGTAGCCTACAGAAACAATTTGCAAAATTAGTAACTTAAAGTGCAATAAACAGTGTAAAATCCAGAAATCACTTAAAGTAGCAGTAAAACAGGCTAAATGCAGTCGCTAGCTTAATAACAGTGGGAAAGCCACAAAAATACTTATATCTGGTAGAAAGTCACTCTTTTAGCTCTCTGCTGCTTGAATCACTCTGCAGGCCACCACGAGGATCTGTGCTGAGTTGGTACAAGCTGGAAAACGCGTGTTTAGCGTGTTTTATAGCAGGGGGCTGAAAGGAGCTAGGAATTGGCCCAAAACGACCAATGGACTACTAGTTTCTGGCTGAAACTTCACCAATTCGGACAAAAAGGCTGCTCAGTGCTTCCCACTCCCACTGGTAAGCAAAGAAACTTCCCTCCTTCCTAATAAGGCAATGGTTCAGTAACAGGAACTAAAAACAAAGCCCAGGGATCAGCAACTCTGAAACTGGACTAGTCTAGTTCAGTAAGGTGGGAAAACAAGAGATTTTTTTTTTTTTTTTTTTTTTACAGAGACAAGGAAAAAAACAGACAGTAAATGCTATAAATGCTTTTAAGCGGCTAGCACAATTGAGTGTGTTAGCCTACAGGTAAAATTAAGCAACAAATAACTTTTTAAGAGTGCAAAACAGTTAATCAACACAAAAACAGTTTAAATAGAATGCAGAGCTGTATAAACAGGCTAAGATGCAGTCGCTAAGCAGTAAATATTCAAAAAGCCAGAAAAAAATACTTAAATCAGTTATAGCAAATACAGTTATAACAAATGCTCTGAAATATACTGTATATTTCCAATATGTTTGAGAAGGACAGTCAGAACACAAGAAGGTTCAGGCGAAAAAGAAAAAAGTTTTGTTTTACTTTTTGAAAAGGGAAAAAGGAGGAACAGAAGGCCTTATCAAATGTTCTCTCTGTATTAAGAAGAATGAGCTAATGACACTAGACTGGGAGGTGTGTCACAGTAGGGGCGGGCAACTGCAAAGCCACCAAGCCTAAGAAAGCACTACAGAGTCAAATTAAAGTTTTTAAACAGATAAGGATTTGTGAAGATTCTGAATAGACAAAGTGCTTTATATATATTAAATTATAAAACAGTAATCTGTAAAAATAATCAAAAGATACTTATATTTTGTAGCTCAGTTGCGGTCAAACAACTTCTCCAGCCTGCACTGTGTGCAAAGACACCAAAGTTAGGGCAAGACCAGATCAACAACTTTTTTTTTACAAGAACACAAAAGAACCAGCCCCCACTAGCCAAGAGATAATTACACAGAGTAAATGTTTCAGTTTATACAATAGCCTAAGACAAAGGCAGCACTACAGAGTCAAATGATGTTAAACAGATAAGGATTTGTAAAGATTCTGAATAGACAAAGTGCTTTATATATATTAAATTATAAAAACAGTAATCTGTAAAAATAATCAAAAGATACTTATATTTTGTAGCTTAGTTGCGGTCAAACAACTTCTCCAGCCTACACTGTGTGCAAAGTGAATTTACTGTTACCCATCCAATCATCCAGACTGTGTTTGAAGAGGGCCAATGAGGTGCTCTGTTTGACATGAAGTGGGAGTCTGTTCCAAAGGTGTGGTAAACTTTGGGAGGCAAATCTGTTCCTCCAGCAGGTTCTATTAATGTCACATACCAGCAGGTTCTATTAATGTCACATACCAGGTTAAGGTCTTTAGAGTGAGTAACCCATGTACCATTTAACTTACGGAGATGTAACATTTCCAATAAAGCAGGGTCAGAGATTGCCTTGTATGCAAGGCAGAGATTGTCTCTGAGAAGTCTGTATGAAACAGAATAAAGAGATAGTGATTTTAGGCAATCCACATAGGACAGCTGCTGAAGACCTTAAATTTTCCTTGTGAGGAACCTTTGTGGTCTCTCCAGTTGCTGCAGGTGCTTGGAAAGGTACATACGAAAAGGGGCGTTGTACTCAATTATTGGGCTAATGAGGGAAGAGCACAGGGAGGTTATAACTTCTTTTTTTCTAGAGGCAATGCCCTCACTTATGAGATGAGCAATATAGAATGCCTTTCTTACCACTGTGGAGATATGGTGGTCAAAGGTTAGGTTACTGTCAACCTGTGTGCCCAGGTCTCTCACCACTGAGTGCGTACTTAAGGTGTTGCTATTGATGTGGTAGTTAACATGAACATCACCCTTACTGAAAGGGATGATAATACATATTTTTGCATATAGTTTAAGGCCATGACTTTGGCACCAATCATTTGTTTGTGGAAGACCCTCTTGTAGGGTGTTGATATCATTTGGAGATTCTGTGACCACTCCCAGTTTTGCAGTCATCTGCAAACTTTGTCAGCCACAGACCTTTAGTTTTTGCTAGTACTTCAGAGGCATAGATTCCAAACAGTAGAGGTCCCAAGACTGATCACTGTGGAGCACCACTGGTTATGGGTCTGCTGTTGAAGGTGGATTCCCCTATTTTGACTATATGTATTCACATTTCATCTCATATCTCCCAAATCTCATAAGCTTAGTTTTTGATGTATGTATCAGCATATTATTCTCCTGTGCCCAAATGGTCAATTTAGTCAAAGTTCTTTTGCAGACATGCCCTATATGTAATCAGTTTACCCATTTTCAAGTCATCTGCATACAGACTGTAGAACACCTCAGATGAAAAAAAATAGATCTGCAAGATACAACCTAAACAAGTATGGGGCCATGACAGAGCCCTGTGGGACAACCTGACTGTAACTTTGAATTTTACCTGTCTAATTGTTGTATACTTGCCATGTCCTAGTTGTAAGTCATGCAGTTATCCATCTTATCAAGAGTACGTTAATACCTATTTGCTCTAATTTATTAATCAGTGTTTTGTGTATGACCTTATCAAATACTAAATTTAAATCTATATATAGAACATCATGTTACAGGTGTAATAGATCTATTTTCAACAAATGCATGCTGATATATGGTTTCATGTTCCAGCCTTTCCAATTTTGACAATAGGTTATCCAATATAACCATCTCCATTTTTTCCACAATATGGAAGTAAACTTATGGGTCTGTATGACATTGGGTTTCTACTGCTTCCCTTTCCCTTAAAGACAGGTCTAACAAGTGCATGTCTCCAATCATGAGAACTTTCTCTATATTTATACAGCCTAGTAAATAACAGATATAATGGCACTGTATATTCATACCAAAGTGTTCTTAGGTCATTATTATTATTTCCGTCTCTCCCTGAGCTTTGTTTGGATCCAGTTTGCATAGTTCTTTTTCAATATAATTTAATTTGATTTCAGTATCTGAGGTTGTCTGGATGCCACTAGGAGAATTTATGACCCTCCCCCTTTGTGGAGCCAAACTGTTTTGCATAAGATTTTGTAAACATATGTATAATCTGTTGTGTCTGAGAATAAAATTTAGAATCTGCACACAGTTTATCAATATGCATGTCTTTACTCTTACCACATCTTATGTATCTATAAAATGATTTTAAATTCTGATCAATACCTTTATATACATTTTTTCAAATTTTTCTTTTAATCTTGTCTTACACTAGGTCTAATTTGTCGGTCCAGCTTATTTCAGCTTTCAAAGGTGTAGTTCAACCTCCTTTCCATTTCTTATATTTTATCTATCACCTTAATCAAGTATCTTTTTCTTATGGAATTATATCCCCCTGACATTGTGTGCTTAATTCCTGATGTTAAACATTTTTTGTTTTTTTTTTGCACTCAAACAATTTTTCTTTCAAAACATTTCACATTCCTTCTGCAGTTATTCCACTGAGCACCTCACTCCAGTTAGTTTTACATAGTGACTGTTTTGCTTACATATAATCTATTACTAACCTTCTATGCATTGGTTTAGATTTCAGATTGGCAGAATTATCTAGCAATAAATTAGCCCTTTATGACCCATGATCACTGCACATCAATGGTGGTAAAACGTAACATGAAGTAACAGTAATTTCCTTAGGAACATAAACAATGTCTAATATGTTCTGTTTCCTGGTAGGCTTGTTTTACAATCTGAAGTTGTTGTTTCTGAACATACATTGTAAATAATTTCCTTACTAATGTTGTTGAATCAATATATTATTCCAGTCTGTTTCTGGTAAATTTAAGTCCCCAGCCACTATTACTCTTCCCTCTTGTGTTTCATGCAAGGAATGTATGAATTCCTTAAGGTCATCAGCACTTGACTTTGGTGGTCTGTACACTCCAACAATTGTTATATATTTGAGGGTTTTCTTTATTGTTATAGATACACAATCTACAGTATTGGTCCTATCATTAAACATGCAATAATCCCAGTTCTCATAACAGTCTTTAATCCCTATCATAACACTCCCACCTGATTTTTTGTTAAAATGTAAGTTACAGTAAAAACATTTATACCCTGACAGAAATGATTTCCAGACATTGTTGTTAACAATGTTTCATAAACAGTAACATCAGTCTTATGGGAATGTGGCAAATGTTCAAATAAAAAATATATTATTAATGCTCCTAGCATTAACAACCATCAGAGCTGCATCAAATGTTGCTATCTGTGAATTGTTAAAGATTTGACTGAAAGTTTTCTGGTAGAAACATTTTATCATTCCTTGTAATCTGTGTGTTACATTAAAAAGCACTGTTCTTTTTTAGTATGTACTCCCTTTTAGACATTTATCGGTTTATTTTTCCTCCTTGTTATTTGTTGTGAACTTCTTCCTTTTTTCTTCTTCTATGTGCACTGAATCCTCAGATTGCTAAATAGGTACTTGTATCCAGAATTTAAAAAATTGTCAGTGGTATTATCTTGTTTAATAAGAGTTGAAGGATGTTTACTGACAATAGACACTTCCTTGCCTAAATGTTTTATACTCGATCTTTACCTTACAATATTTATCTCATTAGTCCAGTCATTAACCTATATATATAGCAACAGTTCTCCAAGATGTGCCAATTGCACAAGTGCAATCATCATCATCAGTAAGTCTAGATTTACTATGTAATTACTGCTAATAATAATGGTAAGTAAATTGTCTAACTTTTGACACAAGGAACACAGATCACCAGCGTAATCAAGTGTTACCTTTAAATATACATAGCATTTAGTACACTGTGCAAGATACTTGTGCTTTAGCAAATCGTTAATGGCATACTCATTTAAGGAGTCCATTTTCTGCTGCAAATGAGTAGAGAATTCTAAAATAAAAGGACAATCAAAATCAGTTACCACAGAATTTACAGAGATTTTAAATCAACTTCTCGGAGAAAAATCACACAAACAGTATGCAACGAAATAGAATAAAGGCATTGTTCTGACTTTTGCAGTTAGGAAGATCACACTAAAGCTAGAATTCCTTTACTTCATCTACCCCTCGCAGTTGCTTCTCTTTTTAACAGTAAAGATCATCAGTAAATTACAAATCAACACTCCGATGAATCTTCTTGTCTATAAATTATCCCGTTCTTCCTACAAACAGTGAAAAACAGTGGTAAAAAATAAAATATAAATCAAAATAAGTCTTCTCTTACCAGGCAACTGTACAATCAATCGCAAAACTAACACAGAATTGTTTAGATAAGCTCTGGGTAGACTGTACACCAAGACTAAGACAGACATGGTTTGGTTTCAAAAGAATGTGCATCTGATTACTATTACACAAAATTTACAGGAATCATTAACTTAATTGATAGTGTAAGTCAAAGAATTGAAAGCTGTATTCCTGACAGAGGGTATCCCAGAAATGTTTTCATCAGATAATGACCTTCAATATGGCACTGCTGAATTTAAACAGTTTTCAGATCAACAGGAATTTCAGCATGATAAGTCCAGTCTCAATTATTGACAGAGTAATGACCAAGATAAGAGAGCTCTGCAATATGTGTAATAATTGATGCTTTGATGAGAAAGTCCCAGAGCATTAACAGTGATTATTACATGGATTCTCAGCATTACTGGAATATAAGAGTACTCTACTGAAGGCAGTGCTGAAATATCACATCCTCAGCTGTGCCAATGTTTTGACTCCTAAGAACCAAAATTGTGTTCAAGAAGAAATGAAACAACTCAAACAAAGCAAAGGTTCTGTTACAATAAACATGTGAGATCTTTTTCTGATCTAAAATAAGGTCATAAAGTGAGAATTTGTCAGAATTCCATGAAATTTGAAGGAAGAACATTAGGTAGGATTTCAACAGAATTCCAATGAGCAACAATAAGAAGCAGTTATTATGAAGAAAAGTGAGCATCCAAAGAAATTTGATTTTCAAGATGCAGAGGTCAAAGTACTGATAAGAAATGTGAAGCATCTAGTCAACATGTACATGCCTCAAGCTGTTTGTGACAGACAGATTTTCTTCAATATGATTCAGTTTTCTTAAATGCCTAGAGCAGTATCCAGAGAGATGTTCATAATGCCAGTGATATACTTGCAGAAATGTTTGACAGATTACATCATCATCCAGAACTGTCAAGAGAACCTCACAGAGATGAGATTTTGGGTACATCATCTATTAGGAAGAAAGAAGACACTGTATCCCCATTCCTAAAGAGTATGAGACTTGGAGGAACACCTAATAAACCACCTAGACACTCCATTAGGTTGTGAATTGAAACACAACACAGTACTGTTGTGATATTAAAATAATACGGAAATTCCTTCCTAGTATGTTGTTTATCTATTTATTATACTGTGCTTCTGAGGATGGAACATTCTGAATAAATGCATGCAAGCAAAGTGGGAATGCATCTTTTAAAATGCATGGTAATATACTAAACAAAACTGCACAAGTGAAACAGTAATGTATGTGTTTATAAAACCTACCCACAGAGTGTGTAGTATTTTGTATCTGAAAAGGGTGCTGTAATATATACCTATGTTTCTTTATAAAGATGTTTTACCCTTAGCCTTGTTCAGAACACCGTTGAATCATACATTCTAATATCCTCAAGCAGCACAGCTCCTCAAGCATGAGTCTTATTTGTGCACATTTCAAATACCTTATGCTATTTACATACACCAGAAAAAAATTCTACATTACACACTTGTTCTTGAAGAATATGTTTAAAATAGCACAAATGGTCTGTTCTTCCTGCATTATCAACAATGCAAAAGCTCCTGTAAGCTTCCTGTATTTGTATACAATAGAATGTAACTGTACCACTCTGAGAAAATATTGAACAAAGAGTATCCATGGTCAGAAAAGGGAAATGAAATCCAGTAAAAGTGAAAACACAATAAAAACTTAAAATCACCTTTCTGACCAGGACTACTTAGTTCACTTAAGCAAAATGCTAATAAACCCTATAAATTATGTTTTAAAATAGCTTAAATCCTAAATCCATCTGTAAAATAAATAACTTAAGCAGCAACATCAGGCATAATTTTATTTATTTATTTATTGACATTTGATTACTGGGAAAGTACAACTGGGTAGAAGTCCATTTTCAGTGGAGATCTGAGGAGAAAAGCTTCAAATTATTATAAAACATTGTAAGAGCAATAATTTTACAATCTTCAAAAATAAAACAAAACATCTGCAATTTAAATAATTATAACAAATTATACATTCTATTTATTTATTTATTTAACATTTGTTTACCGGGAAGGTCAGACTGGAACAGAGCCCATTTTCAGCAGAGACCTGGGGAGAAACACTCCAGATGCATGTCTTTGGACCATAGGAGGAAACCACAGCACCCAGAAGAAACCCATATGAACCCAGGTAGGACATGCAGACTCTGCACAGAAGGCACCCCAGCTGAGAATCAAATCAGAAAACCTATTGCTGTGAGGTGGAAATGCTAACTGCTGCACCACTGCTTGCCCGATATAATATAAAAACATTGGTTAAGAATCTATACAACTAAACCAGTAAAAACACTCAGAGAGTACATAAAGACATATAAAACAAAATAAAGATAACAAAAAACGCCACCGCCCATGTATATAACAGTCCAAGCTTTAATTAAACACTAAGCGCTTTCACCCAATGTCATCCTGGGCTTTCTCAGAGTGTATTACTTCCATCAGTCAGTCCATTTAAATACTAATAAATTATATTATTCCCCAGTTCAGCATGAAAATTAAAAATACACATACGAAAAACCTTTACAAATCTTAAAACATTAAAATATTCAAATAAAACACAAAGAATAAACAATGGAGAGCTGTTAATTGTGTATGTTAAACAATATCTATCAAAATATATACAATAAAAAACTTTTATACAATTCATAGTTGCAGTTACTTTAATTTCAAAACACTAGTCACAGTGCAACTGTCATTAATGCCTGGCTTGGTAGTAGCATTTAGTCTAAGCTGCCATTCCAACACTAGTCTCTCAACATTCATTTTTACATCACCTCCTCTCTGAGAAGGAATGACATGATCAATAATAAAAAATGTAAATTTCCTAAAGTTTTCACAACCTAAACTATGCATATAGAGGGCATTTTCGGTCTTATTTTTCATATCCCTTATATGCTGACCGATGGAAGTAATACACTCAGTTGGCAATGGTGTTTTTTTATTTTTATTTTGTTTTATAAGAATCTATACAAGTTATATGACAATCATTTAATATTTATAGAAATTTTAGACAGTTGTAGAGAAATTAAAGGTAAGTTAGTCTAACTCAAACAGAAATTGCAATATGACGTGAGGGAAAACAGGCTTATGTAATATTTAGAGAGAAAGTCAGGGAAGGGAATTTGATAGAAGTACGGAAGTAAGTGAAGAATGGAGAGTAAGAATTTATAAGGAATGAAAAGGTATTTGTTCACATTTAGGGATATAGTTTATCCTTGTTTTGAGCAAGAACAGAGCCAGATTTTAGCTAGAAAGTCTTTCAGAGTGGTTTTGAAAGATGGAGGGAGGGTATTGACCTGATGGATACAGGTAAGAAGTGTTGCTCGTCCGGTCAGGTTAAAACAGACTAAAGGTTGTGGGTATGATTCAAGCAGCTTTATTACATACAAACACATTATGATTAAGGCTTAGTAACTTAAACTTAGCTAAACTTATAAACAGATTGACAACTGTACTCATGCATGCTAACACTCTGGCTGTTCACTCAAAATGGCACTGCTGCATGCACATGATCTCTGTTTATACGCACATGCCCTCACTTTGAAATGCTTCTTAAAGTCACAATATACACTCTAATCTACATCCACCCTCTTTGAGAAATAAGTCATGCACAGTAATAATGACAATAATCATCGACATGCAATTGTACAGAAATAATCCTTTGACATTCAATTATACAGAACTAATTACAAGTGAAACAATCATGTCCAGGTTACTGTGTATTTTACACTAGGTCTGGAAATACGACCTGATCATGTGACATAAAAATTAGGACTTGGTTTAGCAATAGGGACTGTCTTTAATGAATGTTCAACTTCAGGGACATCTGGCACATCATCAGGAATGGGAACAGGTACTGAGACGTCCTTCAACAGGAACATTGTCTGGATTGCTCTGAGATCTAGAGTCTGTATCATAGGTACAATGCTGTGATATTGATTCAGACACCAGAAGGAGATGTCTGTAATTTCTTCTGTATTCTATACCCTCAGATTCTAATAAGTAAGAGCTCAGCACAGCACATACACCTCTCACTTTACCAGTTCAATCAAAACCTTTCGACGTTTGCATCCTCACTATCTCTCCTTCTTTCAATGAATGAAGAAATCTGCTCACTTTATCATAGTTGGACTTCTGGAATGAATGTTTTTTGAATAGTTGGGCTTTGATTGCTCTGGTGTTTTTTAGCATTAGGCATCAACAAACTGAAAATAATAGGCAAGGTTGTTCTGGTATGCCTAGATAGACGTCTCTGAGCAGGCGAGCCAAGTAAATTGTCACAGGTTATATTTCTGAGATTAAGCAAATTAAAGAAAACATTGGTATTGTCACTCTTTGACCTCTCTAGTAATTGCTTTGCACTTTGTACTGCACGTTCCGCTAGGCCGTTTGACTGTTGGTACTTACAACTACTGGTAATATGGATAATGTCCCACTCTTTTGCAAATTTCTGAAATTGCTGACTGGTAAACCGGGTGCCGTTGTCAGAAATAATTTTATGTGGACTACCATGGACTGAGAAATGACATTTCAACTTAGTAATATCAGTACTGGATGTTAGGTTAGGTAGCAGATCAATCTCAAACCAATTTGAATAAGAGTCTACCAACACTAAGTAATGTTAACTATTCCATTTGAATATGTCAATGGCTACTGTTGACCAAGGTAGTTCAGGAATCTGGTTTAGCTGAAGTGGCTCTTTTTGTAAATGTGGTTTAGTACAATTGCATACTGAACAAGATGAAAGTACTTTATTGATATCTTTTGACAGAGAAGGCCAAAATACTAGTCCTCTCACCCTTCTTTTGGTACTTTAAAAACCTGGGTGGCCATGATGCAAAATTTGGATGTACTCATATTGTAAGGAAGTAGGAACGCCAACTTTAGGACCTTTAAAAATTATACCATCTTCCATAAGCATCTCATCTCTGTAAGGAAAATAAGGTTGCACTTCTGTTAGTACACAAGATTGCTTTGATGGCCATCCAACATTGATGAAGTGATTGAGCTTTTGCAAAATTGGATCAGTCTTTCTGTGATCTCTTAGCTCATCAAGTTTTGTGGTAGAAACATTATGTACTTCCATGATATGGAAGTCAAAATTCTCTGCATCAAGCTTTTCTGTGGTATTTCTTATCAATATGGATAAGGTATCAGCCAGATAAAGAAGTTTGCCTTTTGTATAGCCCATTTTAAAGTTGTAAGTTTGTAATCTGAGCATCATTCTATGTAGTGTTGCTGGAGCTGTATGCATAGACTTTTTTAAAATAGTGAATAGAGGTTGATGGTCAGTCTCATTTTGGATAGCTCGGCCATAAATATAATCATGGAACTTCGAACATGCAAACACAATTGCTAAAAGTTCCTTCTCAATCTGAGCATACTGTATCTCAGTTTGGGTAAGAGTTCTAGTTACATAGGCTACTGGTCTATTCGCCTGAAGAATAACTGCACCAAGACCGAACTTTGTAGCATCACAGGAAAGAATTACTGGTTTGCAGACATCATAGTATCATTGGTGGACTGGCAATTTTCTGTTTCAGGTCATAAAATGCTCTCTGGTGTTGTTCCAACCATGACCAGCTAACATTTTAGCATGTCAGTTCTCTTAAGGGTGCTGATAATTCACTGATGTCTGGTATAAACTTGTCCAAATAGTTAACCATACCAAGAAAACACTGTAAGGCTTAGACATTGTCTGGAGTTGGCATCTCAAGAATGGCTGTTTTTTGGAAGGATCTGGTCATAAGCCTGAACTGGTAAATAAATGATCAACATAAGTAACTTCTGGTAGCCTGAATTTACACTTCAGAGGACTGCGCTTTAGATTCACTTCACATGCTCTTTCCAGAGATTTCCTGAGGTTTCTGTCATGCTCTGATTCACCATTGCCTCCAATTAGTAAATCATCTACTATTATAGCACACGGATAGCCTGAAAAAATTTGCTCCATTGCATGCTGAAAAATTTCACTGACAGGATTTATTCCAAAAGGCATTCTGAGAAATCTGTATCTACCAAATGCTGCACTGAATGTAGTCAGTAGTGAAGATTTGCGATCAAGCATTACTTGATAAAATGAACTCTTTGCATCTAAGACAGTGGCATTTAGCATGAGGTTAGCAACTTCCTTAACTATATGCATAGGATGGTGGGGTCTCTTTAATGCTGTGTTTAAGTCTATTGGGTCAATACATATTCTGATTTTATCTGAGATTTTCTTATGAGCACCTACCATGAAAGACATCCATTCAGTTGGTTCTGTAACTGGACAAATCACACCTTGCTGCACCATTTTATCTAACTGGACTTTGACTCTGTCCTGCGTAGCTATTGGAACTCTTCTCACTGTTCTGACCACTAGACTGACCTCTGGGTCTAATTTCATGGAGTACACAACTGGAAGTTTGCCTAGCTTGCCTTCAAAAATATCAGCATACTCAGTGAAAATAGTATCAGTGAAACTGGAAAAAGGACATGTGCTTGCATGATGGACTTCTTTGGTAAAAAAAAGCAGTTTCATTTTTAAACTGTCTCTGATACCTAATAATGACTGTACAGGTCTTTTGACTACATAAAACTGCAAACTGTAACTGTTCTCAGCTGAACAGCACGAAAGCACTACTGAGCCTTCGGTTTGAATCTCTTCACCTCCATAAGCAGCAAGCTTCACACAATTGGACAAATTTAGTTGTTCACCAGCTCTTACTCTAGCAAATGTTTCTGCAGACATACCATTGCACTTTGAACCAGTGTCCACTTTGAGCTCTATGGGCTTAACATTAACCAAGACAGTACAAAATACTTTGTTTTTTGCCAACAAATCTACTGCATTAACCTTTTCACCAACCCCTGATACACCATCTACATAGAAAGTATAACTGCAGCTTTCTATATGATCAACTTGCTTTTTTGAGTGACCTTTCTTAACAAATGAATGAGGCTTGCTTGATTTATAAAGCTTTTGAAAGTGGTTCCATTTTTTACATTTGTGACATTGCTGACCAAATGCTAAGCACATTTCTCTTTTGGCTCATGATTGACACCACAATTACAACAGTTAACAATGAGAATTGACTTGGGTTTTGCTGACTCACCCTTGTGCTGCACTGAGCATGTCCATTTTACTGAGCTAGTCTTAGAACTTGCTGGAAAGGTACAGGGTCTCCATGCAAATCCTGCAGGGGCTGCAGCCGCCATGTGCTTAGGCCTGTTTCTGTTAGCCACATGCTGCATGCTGTCCATGTTTGCTCTAGGCACTGCTGAAACCATGCTCTTATTACTTGTAAGCATGTTTGTGTGCCTTTCTGTAAGCTCGTGTACTTGACAAATCTCTATGGCTTTGCTCTACATTAAATCACTATCACAAAGCAAAATCTTTCTCATTATAGCATTATTAGCACCACACACAAGCCTGTCCTTTATCAACTCGTCTTTCAAATCACCAAGCCTGCACACTTTAGCTTTGTTTCTCAAGTCAGTAGTACAAGCTTCAAATGTTTCTCCTGGCTTTTGGTCTCTTGCATAAAATAAGTGCCTCCCCAATGTAACATTTGTCTGGGGGTTATGAATTTCTCTAAATTTATGTTTCAAGCACTCAGGGTCCTCCCTTGATTCAGCTTGTACAACAATATAGTTTTGCCCTTCTCCTGCATATACCGCTGGTGCATACACAAATGAACACTCTCTTTCAATGGCTTCTAAGCCCACTATATTAAGCAGAATAAATGCCCTCGTATGTGCATCTTAATCAGAAAAAGCCACTTGTATGAAAATATAGTATTCCTGCTCAAATACTCTCCAATTCTCTGCAATATTATAATCAAACACAAGTGGACTGGGTCTGCAAAATGCCTGTGCCAGACCAACACACAGTAATAAAGACCCTTGGAATTATGTACAAACATACACACATATATGTCAGAAATGTATGCCAGAAATTTGTAATTGTGTTCAACAGCATAATATATTTTTCAAAATAACTGCACTTTGTGAAATAAGTCTTCATAGCATAAGAACACTTTGAAATCACTGTACCTTGCAAAACCACTCATCAGTAAGAAATACTTCTAAATGACTACATTTTAAGAATGTACTGTACACAGCACAAGAAACTTTTTGAAATGACTGTATTCTGAATGCACTTTGTGAAATAACTGCACTTTGCACACAGTAAACTTTTCGAAATAATTGTACTGTAATAAACCACACAATGCAAACACTTTGCACACTCTGAGATACTTTGAACAACTATAGTTATACTTTGAATAGCTTTAGTCAGTGCAAAATAGTAGCTCATATCCAAAAGCATGGCTGTTAACTAAAAATGCAGTTGCTTTGCATTTCCAAGCTCATTATGCCCTTTTATTATACTCATTCTGCTTGTTTGACTTTTACCATGCTTGTTATACTTTTCTTGTGCTCATTTTACTTTTAACATGCTTGTTATGCAAATCAGAAGTAATTCTGAATGCTGTCATAAGCATTTCGAATAATTTTATCAAATATTGTGGTTTCAAAATTTCACTTAATCAGTAATACATTTTGTGTTTTTCATTTGATTAATAGTGCGTTTCATGCTTTGCAAATGCTTTGTATCATTTTCTTTACAAAATAAATAATTTATGCAAGTTTTAATTACCTGAAATTCATTTCTGACCTTTTTTTTCAATCGCTTGAGCAGGTTGGGACAAATTAGTTCTCTATATACCTCCATTTCTAACTGTGCACCTCATGGCTTGATATCTGGCTTCTTGTTGCTCAGACATCCCAGTTCTGGCACCATTTTGTTCAGGCATGCCACTTATAACACCATGTCATTCAGACATGCCACTTCTGACATCATGTCACTCATCCAGTCAGGATAAAACAGGCGAATGTTTGTGGGGTTGGTACAAGCAGCTTTATTACATACAAACACATCAGGCTTGAGGCTTAGTAACTTAAACTTAAGTAGATTTATAAACAAACTGACTACCACACACACACATTAACACTCTGGCTGGTCACTCAAAATGGCACTGCTGCCTGCAGGTGTTCTCTATTTATATGCATGTGGCCCCACTTTGAAATGCTTCTTAAAGTGACAACACGTACTCTTATCTACAAGGAGTTGCAGTCCTTAGCAACCTTGTACAAGTACAGGCAATGAACAGCAGATTTGCTAGGTTTGTAGACAGACCAGAGTTTTTTGTCATTGGATTGCAATAACCAACTGGAAACATTGTTACGTAGAATGTTTCTTAGTGCTGGAAAGGCTGATGGATGCTGGTGGTAAGAAGCTGTGCATATGTTAGTTTATGAGGCAGTTTTAACCAACTTAGGCTTTTTAGTGCTATACAGTGGTGGTTTCTGAAAGGGTTATTTGCTACAAATTCAGCAACCTTGTTTAAGCATCATTCAAGTTTTAATTTTTGTGAAACCTGTAAGTTAATGAGGCTGGAAGCACCATAAAGAAGTGTAGCAAGGAGATAAGTAGTGGCAAGTGTAGTTTTAGTTGCATCTGTGAGAAAGTTTTTGGCTCTGCAAAGCATCCATAGTTTTTGATGAGTTTTCTTATGCAATTTTGTATATGCAGGTGGAAAGTTAGATTATCATCCACCATCACACCTAATAATTTCCTTTGAGAAGTGACTTCAATGGTTATTTTATCAAGAGTGAGGACTTTACATTTTGTGTTTTCATGACAGAGGGATTTGAGGAAAAAGTAGTAGTTTGGCCTTTTTCAGGCTGAACAGAAGTTGTGAGTTACAAAGCCATGTTTCAGTGGCTGTTAAAGCTTTCTGAGTAATTTTTTGGAGGTGTACCAGAGGTGGAACCTTCCGTGTATTGTATTAGAGTGGCCTCTTTTATTAAATTACTTTTGTACTACTATGCCCATATTCTCATTTCTTGCTTTTACATATCTTGCTAAAGAAATAAATATTGTGTATTACTACAGTGCAAACACAAACAAGCTGCATGTTTTTTTTTTTAATAAATAAAAGTTGATGATCTTTGGATATCATTGTTAGCATACATACAATAAAAATAAATGGCAAAAAAAAAAATATATATATATATATATATATATATATATATATATATATATATATATATATATATAGATATATATATATAAGCAGGAAGCCACTCAGCTACCCTCTTAGTAGTACTTAGTGCTGCCTCCCTGTTTACTTGCTTACTTTTCAGGCTTCAGAGAATCAGGTCATGAAGTTTAGAACTTTAAAAACCACTACATGAGTATTCCATCATTTTATCAATAAACTAAGGCTGTGGTTTAAAGAGGAGGAGGACTATATAGCTGAGCAACATTAATATTTAAGACGTTCAGTGTGCAAGGCATCTCACAGCTAATCAGACACACAGTGGTATTGTTTGAGGAATTCCCACACACTGCTCATGACCTGTACATGTGCTATTATATGTGTGTGTGTGAGTCTTAGCCTTAATGTCATTTGCTCAGTTTAACTTCTAGTCCAAGTGTGCCAGTAGAACTTAATTACATTGTGTCTGCTAGTTTTATAGGATGGTAGTATCTGGATTGTGTGCTATCCCTGCACTTCAGCTCTAAAACCAGTATTTTTATATTAAGAGGGTTCTCTGACTGTACTCTTGCACAGATGTGAGTTGGGACTGCTGGCTGAAAGCTTATAGTGTGTTTTCCTTATTGGTTTGCCAGCCTTGCTGTTGTAAAAGTTGTTTTTCTGATTCTATATAAGCCCAGTGTTGGAGTTAGGGTGCTCTCTGTGCAGTGGAAGTTGGCAGTGCCCTGTACAGACACAAATGCTTTTAAGTTAAAATTTCCCATAGAATAACTATCTCTGCAACCTGTTGCAGTCCCCCTGCTGTTGTAGGAGCATCTGAGTTGTGCACTGAACAGCACTGCCTTGTTGTATAGCTGCAGTCACACTGAGTATACCACCCATTCTTCATCCATGTGCTGTCATCCCAATCCAGTTAAATCTCCCCACTCTTCTCACTGGTTAAACCCATAATAAAAAACCTGAAACCATGGATAGGCACTTTTCTGATATCTCTGTGGCCAGCCTGGTGGGCAGGCATCCTGAAGCAAACTAGCAATTGTCTAATGTATACTGACAACCACTTAATCCTGAAACAAACTTTCTGTGTTGGAGGGAAGCTTTCTAGCTTATCAGTGGGTGTGGTAAGCACTAGGTAACCTGGCCTAGAAATTGTAGTTATTTGCCGTTTGGGCAGTTTTTCCAACTCTCTTAACTTTATGATTTAAAAGCTGGCCTTTGCACTTGTTTCCCCCCTTTCCTATAACTAGTTTAGTCCAGATACAGATTCTTAGTTTTAGCACTTGAATTTGCTTATTCGTGCTCAGCACTTGTTCAGAACTTGCTGTAAGCACTAAATAACCTACTAATTACTATAGCACTCAACCTTCTTCATTACCTAGAGGAAAGGAGTTTTGCTACTTACTTTACTCACTTGCTTAGAGAAAAACAGCTCTTGTACTCACTTATCTAGAAGAAAATAGTTTTTTTTATTCAGGCATGTCCAAGGGTCAGCTCCCAGTGTTCTCTCCTGTCTATCTGATGAATCTGGGCATCTTGAGGCAATGTAGAAATTGCCTCATGTACACAGACAACCCTCTCCTCCTACCACCCAACACTACAACCTGTGAGAGATGCACTTATATTGCCAAACTGGAGGTAAAGCTCAATACAAACAAGACTGAACTTGACAGTCAAGAGGAGAAGGTAAACACTTGCACCACACCACACTCATCACATAGTCTCACTAAATCTACACCACCAAAATCCACACATAGAAACACAAAAACATTCGCGGAGGCTCTCAATAATAATCTGCTCAAGCAACAGAGACCTCCAAAGCAGAAATGCAAGCAACCACCACCCCCAACACAACCCAAATGACACATAGCCCGCAGACTCAGTGTGCCACTCAACTACAGCCAATAAGGCAAACAACATACCCAACACACTAGTCATAGGTGACTCTATAGTCAGGCACACTGATGTCTCACTCACCAGGCTAAACAAGGAGAAGGTTACTGTCAGCTGCCAGTCGGGTGCCAGGATCCACCACATAACCCACGCACTCAGGACACTCCACAACAAGTACAAATATGACTCTGTCATTGTCCATGTTGGTGTGAATGACCTGAGATGTACCTTCCTGGACTACATGAAAAGAGACATGGAAAAGCTCTCCGATCTTGTAGCCGAGGCAGGTATGACCCTAGCCCTAAGTAGCATTCTGCCATCACCCAGAATGATGCCGCAGTACAAGGACAAAATGACTTGACTTCAACAATTGGCTAAGCTTCTGGTGCCATTCTAAAGGGATCCAGTATCTGTCTGCCTGGGATGACATGGTCGACAGACCACAATGCTTTTCCACAGATGGCATGCACTTGTCACCCCTGGGATTCCGGATACTGGATAAGGTTCTTGCCGCCCCTATAGTGCCTTTTTTAGGCAAGGTTCAAATGACAAATTCACCACTGTAACAGGAACAGGCAAGCAAAAACTGAGGGTGATGCTACTCAATGCTAGAAGTCTAAATCTCAAAATGCACTCACTCGAGGCACTCCTTAAAATGGAGAACATCAATATCTGTGCAGTGACTGGGACTTGGTTCAAGGCTCCAGAGAGCACTGCTGCACTACCAGGCTATAAATCATACCACACTTTTCGGCCATGTAACCTGGACTGGAACACCAAAGGCGGAGGTGTGTCCATATTCATTAAGGGTATCCACACCTCCAGGCTAGTTGCTCAGCATAATGCAGCCGAGATTAACCAAGTGCAACTAACTCTGGGCAAAACTGCAATCCAAATTGTAGCTTGCTACAGATCACCCACCATGCCCCAGGATTCCCACTCCTCTTTTCTTGATGTACTGGAAAATATTAGAGTTCAACGAAACACCCTAATAATGGGTGATTTCAACTACCCCACCATTAACTGGTAAAACTACTCATGTACCAACTCCTTTGCTCAAAGCTTTCTGGAATTCATAAACTCCAATGCCCTGGATCAACTTATCCACACCCCCACCAGGGGCAACAATATCATACATCTAGTCATTACCAACATGAGTGACAGGTGTTCCACACCTGAAGTCAACACCTCATTGGTCCGATCCGACCATAAGCTAATTACCCTAGATATCCACATCCTGCCCCCACCCCCCATTAAGGAAACTATGGTAAAAAATTTCTCCAAAGCCAACTTCATGCTTCTTAAGACAGAAGTGGTGAACGTCATGACACCCATGCAGATGGACAATACAGTTATGACTACTGAATCCTACACAATTGCACTTTATAAGCACTTACATGAGTGCATGGATCGTGCTATCCCAAACAAAACCAAGACGCTATCCTCCAAAAAAAGAAAGCCAATCTGGTGGTCCCCTGCCATAAACAAACTACAACACAAGGAAGAAACTGTTGCAAAAGAGAGTAAAATCCCATGAGTGGAGGAGCTCCCTGGTCAGCCTCAGTAAGAAGCTGGGATCCCCGATAAAATCCTCCAAAGCTAGTTACAAAAACAAAATTGCCACTGATTATAAAGACAACCACAAAGCATTCTATAGCTATGTCAAGAATCTCAATGGCAACACTCAGATCTGCTCTGAGTTACAGCACAATGGCACTAAATATACAGACCCAACTGATATTGACAACATTCTGACAGATAGGTTCAGTGCTAACTTTACCCTCCTCTCCCCCCCTAAAGAGCCCATCTCTATACCGGAAGATTGCAAAGTTCCAGTAATCACAGCTGCACAGGTAAAAACCACACTCTCCAAAGCCAAGAACACAGCATTCATGGGACCAGACAACATCCCAGGCTGCGTTCTACACGAACTACAGAACGAACTGGCATCTCACCTAAGTACCATGTTCAGTCATAGCCTCACCTCAGGCTTTGTGCCTGCTGAATGGCGCACAGCGACAGTTATCCCAGTCCATAAGGGTGGAGCCACCACGGACCCCAGGAACTACCACCCCATTGGCCTGATGAGCCTGGTCTGCAAGGCCATGGAATGTATCATCATGGAACTTATAAACAAAGACATTGGTAATCTCCAAACTCTGGACCCCACCCAGTTTGGGTTTGTAAAAGGCAGATCATGTCTCCTAAACCTGATAGACTTCTTTGAAGTGGACACCAAAGCCGTAGACAAGGGTAAGGTGGTTCACACAGCCTATCTAGATCTTGCCAAGGCTTTCAATACCATCTCCCACTCTGGAATTATAGATAAACTCACTAAACTAGGTATAAATCCCTATGTCACAAGATGGGTTGCCAACTGGCTCACTGACAGAACCCACACTGTGAAAGTAGCAGACTCCAAATCCGACTTCAGACCAGTGACAAGTAGAGTACCACAGGGTTCAGTCCGGGGTCCTCTCCTGTTTGGTATCTACTTCTCTGACATACAGGCTAACACAGAAGGTCTTTGGCTAATGAAGTTCGCAGATGACTGCAAACTAGGAGCCATAATCCGAAACTCCTAACGATGTGGACATCCTACAAAAGGGCCTCACTGAGACAGATGCCTAGTGTCAAAGCCATGGCCTCAAGCTCAATGCCAAAAAGTGCATTGTCATCCCCTTTGGTAAAAACTCTGTACCCATGAATTACAACATAGGTGGTAGTATACTTAACACCAAAAGTGTGTGATAAGAGACCTTGGGACACAGGTGGACAGTAGTCTCTCCTTTGATAATCACATCGCCACAGTAGTCAGGAAATCCTTCTATGTGGCACACCTCATCACAAAAGGTTTCTCATCCAGAAAAAAAGAGGTCATTGTTCCCCTCTACTCATCACTCATTAGACCCATTATAGAGTACAACTGCCCTTTTGGTATGTACCTCACAAGACAACTACAACAACTGAAAAGGCCGCAGAAATACCTCACAAAGAGGATTACCGACCTCAAACAGATGCCCTATGCAGACCGTCTCAAAAAACTCCAGCTTTACTCCTTCGCATATCGCCTACTCAGAGGTGATCTCTGCCTAACATACAAAGCTATGTCAAACCCAGAGCTGTTGGACATGCTCCACTTAAAGAAATCCCAATCCCTCCGAGCTATACTCTCTAGGGACGTAAACCTTGTCACCACAATAAACAGAACATGCCGGAGGGATAGATTCCTGTCCCCGAGACTTCCCATACTCTGGAATAAAATACCTATCTATATCAAACAAAGCTCCTCATTAGCACTCTTCAAGAAAAATCTTGATGACTGGATGGGAAATAGGAAATTCACCCCGGGGATCACCTCTGTGGCTCTGCTCGACAGTGGCACAGGAAAATAATTTTCTTGGGTGGCAAAAGCCAGGGTACCTTTTTGGCTGGGCTTGTATAGGCCTCAGGGCTGATAGCCTAGTACCTACCTATGAACCTATAAACAAACACAGTATGTGAAAGATGCAGGTTACATTATGAAAATTGAGACATGACTATCACATACTGACAAATCAAATGACAGGTTGTCAGCACACGCACATCATTTCCCTCACTAAATAAGGTCTCAACACATAAACCCACATATGTGGAGGTGCTTACACATAACTTACCAAAACCTCAGAGGCCTCCTATAGACTGCCCTCAGAAACAACTTGCAAATAAAACTAAGTCACAACAACCACTTCACATAAAAATGCACATCACAGTGTCTCTACAAGCAAGCTCCTAAGGCAAAACACAACACATTCAAAACATCTTAGTCATAGAAGACTCCACCGTGAGACACACAGATGGACCCCTTACCAGGTTGGATAAAGAGAGGGTTAAAGTCAGTTGCCTGTCAGTGGACAAGATTCACCAAATCACACAGGCACTCAGGTCACTCAACCACAAGTACCAATATGACTTAATCATAGTCCATGTGGGTGTGAATGACCTGAGATGTGCCTCCCTGGACTATATGAAAAGATACATGATAGACCTCTCTGAATACATGTTACATGCTGGTATGAGTCTCTCATTGAGTAGAGTTCTACCCACTCCAAGAATGATGCCACAATACAAACAGAAAACCATTGAATTCAATAATTGCCTTAGCTACTGGTGTCATTCCAAGGGGATCCAGTATTTGTTAGCCTGGGATAACATAATCAACAGACCACAATGCTTCCCCATAGATGGTCTGCACCTGTCTCAGCTAGACTTTCAAATACTGGCGAAGGCATTAGCCATGCTCATAATGCCTTTTTTAGGCAGTGTCAAACTAACAGACCTACCAACATAACAAATTCTTCTAATGCCAAGCTGAAGGTACTACTACTCAATGCTAAAAGTCTTAACAAGAACCTGCACTCCCTGGAGGCTCTCACCCTGGAGAATGCTGATGTCTGTGCAGTTCCAGAGATGTGGTTCAGGGCTGCAGAAAGCACACCAGCAATACAAGGCTACAGTGCCTATCACACATTCAGACCACCCTCTGAAAAGGAAAATGTGTTTCCATTTACATAAAAAGCAATCACACCTCTAGATTGGTCAAGCAGGATGACTCTCTTGGGCTACTCCATGTTAAGCTGACCACAGGCAAAATCCCCCTCCTTATCATCACTAGCTACAGGTCCCCAACCATGAACTATGAAAACTACTCTGTATACCTGAAGTTACTAAAATCACTTATTCAGCCCAACACACTACTCATGGGTGATTTTAACTACCCCTCCATAAACTGAGAAACATACATGACAACTAACATGCAGGCTCAGAGATTCCTGGACTTTGTCAATGCAAATGCTCTGGAACAGCTAGTCTGCACTCAAACTGTTTTTGCTTATAATGTGTATATAGTCTTAATTTTTTTTCTGGGTGTGGCTATTTGCTGTAATTCTAAGACTCATAACTGCAAGTCCTGAAAATTTGAAATAAAAAATAAAATAACTGAAACCACAGAAGAAGAGTGAATGCTGACAACTGCTATTCTCCTATTAAAGATGCTTTTTAGGGGGGTCTTACCCCACAGCACCCCTCATATAACTCTAAGAATGCAATAATTTGAAGAAAGGAGAATACTCCAAAATACAGTGATTTCAGACTTAATATTTGCATGTAGTCAGTTTCATAAATTCAGTCTCACTAGTACTCATACAAATTAGTTTCACAATTACAACTGGTTAATTCTTGGTACAATGTTTGAATGAGGAAACATACAAAGGCAATAATAAGTCAAGCTGACAAAAGCCAAGTACCCTTCCACAACTAGGAGCAGTTATTAAATAATGCTCAACACTGGAAAATTATTTAAAATGGTTGTAAAAGCATATCTCCTGGTTAAAACATTTGGGTAAATATGTATTTACTATAGTACTCTAGTTTTGTTAATGGGTTATAAAAATAGTTCCCCTTTTGTAAGCCTGGGAAGAAAAACATCAGTTTTTTGATTTGTTGATCAGTCATGAATTTCTTGCCTATGTAGTTTGATGTGTGCTGTACTTTTCATAGTGTGGTGACATTTTACTTGGTTTGCTTCTCATAGTTTATTCTGGAGCATCCAGAAACAAGTGTCAGCTGCTGACTTCAAAGCAAGGGAGGTTGCAAGAAGCAACTGAATGAGTGGGGCTAATTTGGAAAAGGATAAGGCTACATTACAGCAAGTCAGTGACAATTTGTGATAAAAAAACAGCTGTGGCCAGGTACTTTCATCCACAAACTACCTCAGTACTCATTCCAGTCACCTTACTGAATATATATATATATATATATATATATATATATATATATATATATATATATATATATATATATATATATATATATATATATACACACACACACACACCTCAGATGTCTATATGGAATAAAAACGGTTGGCCCTAGGTAAAAAGGGGCCCTAGGCAATGGACTCCCAGGGCTCCCCCTAGCTAACCACCATAATCTCATACCACTGTTGTACCCCAAGGTTCCTCCACCATGGCCTCCTCACACCATACAGACAGATTATTTCTTTCTTGTTTTATCATACTTTGTCATACTCTTCAGCTTTTTCCTCCATCTATTCAATGCAGTCTAACTGACCAAAACTGCACTGTAATAACTATGGAGGAAGTAACTGAATTAAGCCAGAGGTGTGGAGGCTGCAAAATCCCCCAAAGATGCAGAGGTCTGGGTGCCCTGTGGTGTGCTGCTTTTTTCCAATGTTTTCATCTAATGATGCTCTGAACAAAAAATCATAAGTAGGAAAGATTTCCAGTTTCATTTTTCTTTCAAGAAAGAAATAACGTGTATCTAAAGTTTAATGTTCAAGCTGACAGATGACATTTCCCAATAAAATGAGAAGACAAACTCTTACAAGGATACATAAATCATATCTAGAACAGCAACTGCCACCATACTTCCCAGAAAAATGTGCCCACTTTATCTGTACCCCTCTGGTGTTTGACTGGGATATAAGTGGAAGAAAAAATTGCCACAATCATATATTTTAAATTTCTGCTGTGATAAATATACACAACATGTCACCACACCCCAACAAGCCATCTGTTGGTACCTCTCTGATTTTCTCACAAAAGGTAGCTCCAGTAAATTAGTCAAACTTTCTTCACACAGATATACAGTCTTACAAAGCCAGAATAAAACTGAAAGACAAAAGTAAAAGAACAAATGGCCATAGTGATATATTTCAACCTCTTACTGTCAGACATATACATGCTTCCTTATCCCTACACATCTAGTGTGTGATTGTCAGAAACATAAAAAAAACAAGCAAAGTAATGTCATCTAACTTGCTGCTCTTAGACAGAACTTTACATCTAGACAAAATACAGTCACCTTCTGTGTGTATGAAATTTGACTGTGAGGAAAGTTAAATAAATAATGTCACACTGCCCCAGCTACCCTCACAAGCTATAATGACCATGCACATCTGTGAGTAGGTCCAGTTTTAGATTAGTTGAGGTCCAGAGAAGATCCTGTGGGTGAGGCCCCCTACTAAGCCTGTGTCAAAATTATCTTATACAACCAGGAGTCATGGGCTCTAATGGTCACAAAAGCATTAAGTCTAGATCTTCTAAGATGCATTTTATGACTTATTTTTAAAATATAATGACTTACTATCCATTCTTTTGCTAGGGTATAATTATCTATGTGCTCTCCAGTCCTGTTTGAGTCCAAAGATAAAATCTGTGATATTTTTTCACACATGCAGATTTTTCCCCAACAAGTCTAATATGCGTACATGCACACACACATACACACACACACACACACACACACACACACACACACACACACACACACACACACACACACACACACACACACATACAAACACTCTGTCACATTATGTCCTTAACTACAAGCAAACTGTAGGCTCATCAGTTCAAAAACTGCATGTCTTTGGGGTAGTTTAGGAAACCAGAGAACTTTGATAAAACCCACACAGAGACAAGGACATGTAGACTCCATGCAAATGGAAGCACAGCCAATAACGCAACCAGAGAGCCAAGAGGTGTGAGACAGCAATGCTATTATGTGCACCACTGTGGCAAAGATCAACTGCTTTCATGTGAATCCTGCTGAGACTACCAAAAGGAGGCACTTAAGTGTGTACAGTGCTTATTTTTGAATGTGATGGAAAGTTAAAGAAAGTATTGATAACTTGTTACTTCCAGATACATTGCAACACACCTACACACACACACACACACACACACACACACACACACACACACACACACACACACACACACACACACACACACATAAAACATAGTAATGATCATTTCACACTGGTTTCAGAAAATATAACACATTGTGTGGCACTCTTCCTGCTAAACCAGATTGGTGATTAACTGTGATCTAGCAAGAGCAGAGGTAAGTTACTTTTATCTACAGACAGCCCCTTTACCCATCGGTATGAGCAATATCATTACCTGTGCACACCTTAAATGTCTAACTGTGATTAAAATGGCAAATGAAAGTATTCCAACTTGCTTTACACAAACGCATAGTAGTTCAACAAAGCTAGATTAATAACAGTTGATCATGACAGTAAATGTATTTCTTTTCATCCACAGACTGCTTGGGTACCCAACAACTATAGTCACTTTGTTGACTGTGTACAACTCAAATGTCTGAGTGTGGTAAAAAAATGATACAACAATGTACTTCATGTTTTTTCACAGAAAAACACAGTAACCAGAATAATGTATTCCATCTTACATCTCACAAATGTGCACTAGTCCTGGAAAGCCAAATTAATGATAGTTTAACCTGCGCAACTGATAACAGGGTCAGTCACTTTCATACACCAAATCAATAGACAGCCCCTATACCATACAATTATAGCTGGTTTGTTGATTGCAAACACCTCAGATGTCTGTCTACAATAAAAAAGTATAACCACAGTAAACTAATTCAGTTTTATTTCTCACAAACAGTAGCTATAGTAAATAGGTTCACAGGTTTTATATAATGACCACCAGACTCTTTATAAGCTTAATCTCG
The DNA here is from genome assembly GCF_019279795.1 of Protopterus annectens. Taxonomy (NCBI): domain Eukaryota; kingdom Metazoa; phylum Chordata; order Ceratodontiformes; family Protopteridae; genus Protopterus; species Protopterus annectens. Next base: position 1,119,694,614 of record NC_056730.1, on the reverse strand, counting down.
TATCCCAGCCCAGTTTTGTCCCCAAGTACCTTACATGTCTATATGGTGGGGTATGTTAGTAAGGAGATAGCTAAGGGTTATGTGGGGGGTATGTTAGTTGGGGATTGATTTTCTTACTTTTTAATCCCTGACCCTTACAGATATAAGGGCCGGACCAGGAGTTAATCTGCTATTTCCCATCCATTTATCAAGTTTTTTGTTTGAATAGGGTCAAAGATGAATTCTGCTTCACATGGACGGGGTGCATATTCCATAGTACAGAGATATTTTGAGACACATAGCGGTCTCTCCAGCATGTTTTATTTATGATGCAGGCAAAGTTCAGGTCCTTGGATTTAGTGTTTCTAATGCTGTTTGTTTTATGGATTTGCAAGAGATCCAACAGAGTTAGATCTAAGGATGCCTTATATGCCAAATATAGATCACCTCTCAGTAGCCTGTAGGAGACTGAGTATAGAGACAGAGCCTTAAGATGATCTGTTTAGGACAGGATATTCATATCTTGGATTCTCCTGGTGAGGAGCCTTTGAGGGTGCTTCAACTGTTGCAAGTACCTGGTTAGGTACATGCCAAAAGGGGCATTGTACTCAGTGATGGGTGTGATAAGGGCTGAGTAGAGTGGTACTAAAACTTCCTGGATACCATACCCTTGCTTATGAGTTGGGTGACATAGAATGATTTTCTTACTATCTTGGCTATATGTTGGTCAGATTGCTGTCCACATATGTTCCCAGATCCCTAACTACTGGGCCAACTTTTATGGATGTTTTATTAATGGAGTAACTACCTTGGGCAGATGATTTCACTAAGGGCAGTGTAATGCATTTCTTCATGCTCACTTTTAATCCATGGCTTATGCATTAGTCATTTGTTTGTCTTAGACCATCTTGTAGAATGCTGATACCATGGGGAATCTATGATAGCTCGTAATTTACAGTCATCTGTGAACTTAGTGAGCCAGACATATTTGACAATAGCTTTGACTTCTGAGAAGTAGATGCCAAATAGGAGCAGCCCAGCACAGAGCTCTGGGGCACTCCATCGGTGACTGGTCTCCTGGTGGAGGTAATCTCACTGATTCCAATTTCTTGATTCCGATCTGTGAGTCAACCAGCAAACCAGAGAGTTAAGTAGTGATTTGTGCCTAGTTCTGAAAGTTTGCCAATAATACTTAAGTGGACCATTGTATCAAACATATTGGCTAGGTCAAGGTAGGGAGTAGATAGATAGATAGATAGATTAGCACTAGGCTAACTGCCCTTGCAAGCCATTTTAAGCCTAGCCAATTTCCCCCTGTGAGATTCAAACCTTGTACCCTGTGTTTGTAAGGCAAACACCTTAACCATTAGGCCATCTTACGCACCATTTTCCACATCCATAGCCTTAGTGAACCTCTCTAAGAAGTCTACCAGGTTGAGTAGACAAGACCTTCCCTTAACAAAGTCAAACTGGAATGGGTCTAGTGTCTGTAGGTTACCAATGTCTTTGTTAATCATTTCCATAATAGTTCATTCTGTGGTTTTGCATATCAGACTTATCAGACTTATGAGTACTGGGGTCAGTTGATGGTCCATGTTTAGGATAACTGTTGTGACCTTCCATTCACCTGACATGTAAACTGTCTTGAGGCTGTAGTTGAAGAGTGTCTTGAGTGATCTACTAGGTCATGTTTTAAGCTATTTAGGAGGCAGTGGGGAAGATTGTCAGGGCCATTGAAGCAGTGTTTTTGGTCTTAGCAAGTGCTGCCAGGACTGCTCCTTGTTGAAAGTTGGGGGTATATGCTAGATGGAATTTAACACAGGGTAGTGCTGAGTAGTGAAGGGTGACGTTAGAGCTAAATTTATCAGCCAATAGATCTGCTATGTCAGCTTGGTCAGTGAAGGCTGTGCCATTTATTACAAGTTTTGCACACTGCTGAGTGTTACCTTAAGCTTCCTGACAAAGCTGAAGAAGGCCTTGTGATTGCCCTTAGCCTGGGAGTATATCCTGACCTCATAAATGACCTGTTGGACGTTATTAGACCTTTAAGTTTCTTGTTCATTTGATTCAGAGAGCTCTTGTCTCTATGATTTTCAACATAACTTTTTTTTTTGTTATATACACTGTTAAGGTAAGGATTTCACCAGTGGAATTTGTTTTGGGGGTTAAATTTGGGCTTACTTCTGGTAGGTTTGTCAGCCTCATTGCAGCCATTTACATGCTTGTACAGGGTTTCTATGAATTATTCTGCATAGGTAGCTGTGTTCTTGGGGTTTGAGACAACAGTAACTAATGGAATAATTCCACTGATGAAGGCTATCTTGCCGAAACCGGTATGGACAATAAAATTACTTTAGCCATTTTTATGGCATGATTTGACTCTATTTGATGTGTTTTGTGCCTTTTTGGTTTCACCCACATGCTGGCCATTAGTTACTGTTTCCTCATTTGGTTTGGCCCTGCATTGCCGTACATGCAGAGAGTTTTCACTTTGCAGTTTGAGGGAGACAAACATTTTGACAAACTATCACTTAATAGGATGTAAACACAAATGTATGAAAAACTGTATAACCAAATAATGTAAATACATCAAAGTGACTAGTTCATTAACAGTGGGTAGAATTAAAATTTACATCAATGACAAATTAAATTGTAACACCAGAGGAGTAGTTTATTTAGGGTTATGTTCCCAATGCTCTTCTTTTTATGTGGGCAAAACGGATAGATCACTGAAAAATAGAATTTATGAGCATTGTTATGCTATTAGGAAGAACAATTTCAATAATGCACTAGCTAGACATGTGTTTAGCTTTCCAGGACATGAATTTCAGTTTTTAATAATTGATAAGGTCTCAGATAGTGGTGAGGGTGGCCCTATTTGTTTAAAACTAGAGGAGAAAGAAGTGTTGTGGCAATTAAAATTGAATGCTGCAACACCACCAGGGCTAAATGATGTTATTTCCATCAAAAGCATTTTAAAATTAAAAGCTTTAATAAGATGAGAGATTTCTCTCATTAGGTATACGTTATGTGTCTTTTACGACAGTAAATGGAACATTTCATGCTATCTAGTACTATTTATTGCATTTTATACCATGCTTTATTATGCTTGTTACTTGTTTCTTTAAAATGAGGTGGGTCGTTTTTTCAATTGATGACATCACTAATTTAATTGTATTTAAGGTTTGTGAATTGAATTTTGATTGTCTGAAGAAGTTTACAACATTCAAGTAAACGAAAGCGCTAACTTTTAAGTGTGTTGTTTCCAGTGTGTTTTTTTTTTCCTCTTTCTTTTTTACTTAATAGGATATAGTTTGCTTTAGCATAGTTCCTAACTGTTACAAGTTTAGTTAGGATTTCTAGGTTGATTTTTATTTCAAAGGAAATGGCTTTGTGGTCCGACCTCACTAATGAGGACTTGACACAGGAGAGGGTGCAATGTTCTCCTATATGGTAAATACTAGGTCCAGTATGTTTGATCCTCTGGATGGAATGCACAATATCTGGTATTTGTGTTGGTAATGACAAAAAATGTAGTCCCTGTGAGTTAGAGGCAGTGTACATTTCCCAGTCTATAGAGGGGAAGTTAAAGTCTCCCATGAGTAGGGTATTTGTTTTGATGGTGAGCACTTTTAGTAGGTCTAGGTAAGAGCTGTGAGCTTTATGGGTCATAGACAGTGACCTGTAGCTGGCTTTGAAGTAGATGAACCCCAGGGAATCATCCTGTCTAACTAAGCTGGAATTATATTTGTTGCTAACACAGATCAAGACAACTCAGCCTTTAGCTCCTGTCTGTGCCACTGTTGGCCTAAATGTGTAAAAGGCACTGTAGCCTTCCACTGCTAGAATACTTTCTATGGCTTTATAACAAGTTTCAGTAACAGCTAAGATGTCCACATACTTCAAAGTCAGGAAAGCTTGTACAGTGTGCACTGGAGTTTCTTGTTTAGGCTCCTAGCATCGAGCAGTAACACCTTAACATTGCCTTGCTTTTTTTTTACTATGTTGGCAGTTTCGTCATTTTGTCAATGCCTAAAAAGGTTCTAAGGTAGTGGATATAATTTTAGCCAATACCTGAAAGCCTGGGGGTTGCAGACTATCCTTATTAAAGCAACATGGTCTCTTAACCATGTCCTCCCAAGCTGATAGAGATTAGATCCTCATGGAATGACACCAGAAACTAAGCCAATTATTAAAATCAATCATTTTCTGTTCATACTGTGGCATCATCCTTGGTGAAGACAGAATGCTACTCAATGGCTGGAACGTACTTGCCTGTGACACATATTCAGAGATATTTATAATGTCTCTTTTCATATAGTCCAGTGAGGTATGTCTTACATTATTTACACACACAAGGACTATGATAGAATCATACTGGTACCTGTGGTGCAGCTACTTCAGTGTGTGTGTAATATTATGGGCCCTAACTCCAGATAGGCCACTAACCGTTATGTTCTCTTTATCCAACTTGGTGAGAGGGGCATCTATGTGTCATATAATAGAGTCCCCTATGACAAGAGTACTAGGCAGAGTGTTTGCTTGTCTTATGTGCTTTGTTCTTATGGGATAATTTTGGTGTAGGCCTGTACGTGGTGTTAGATTTTGCTTTTGGTATATGCTTTAGTGATTGCTGAGGATAGGTGTTGCTGTTTGATGTTTTAGGAGTCCTTTCAAGTTTGGGGACTTTTTTTAAGTGTTTCAGCATAAGATGGTCTATGTGTGTGAAGGGTGGTAAGTGTGAAGGATGCAGTGTGTGTTCTTGCTAACCTTGTTTGTAAATTAGGTTTTTGCCTCCAAGGAAGTTATGTATGCACATCTCTTGCATACTGTGCTAGTTTCTTTAAGGATTAAAAGGTTGTCTGAGTATATGAGACATTGTCTCACGATGATGCCCATCTCTACCAAGCTGGCCTCAGAGACATTATGAAATTGCATATTCTTGTTGTCAAGACATATATTAAGGTTGGTCTATTATGGTTTAGGGACTTGGTTTTACAAGGGTCACCTGAAATGTGTCTAGGGTCAAGGGGAGATGTTAGACAGTGCTATCATCAGGTATTAGTGCTGTTCAATGCATTAACTAGCTTCCCTAAGCTTAGCTTCACACAAAGCCTTTCTGTATTATAGGTTAAAGTTCTAAATACTAGCTTTATTGGTAAATTTTACAAACTAAGCATTTGCTAGTATATCAGGCACTGCTATATGATACTGCACTGTGAGCAGTACCACACAAATGGGCCTAATTTACAGCAGACAGAAAAAAACTAAAAACTAGCTCCTGTGTCCTCTAGCCAATAAATGACTACACTTTGAGATCCCCACAGTGCTTTTCCAATGCAGAGAGGCCATGAAAGCACCTTCTTCCAAATACGGATGATCCTGAAATTTATTAATATAAAAGCACAGCAAAAGTAGCTCTTAAGTGCAGATTAACATAAAAAAATAAGTCCTGAAAAAGCCCTCTGGCTGATGAAATAATCTCACTTTAAGCCTCCCTGTATGTTTCTCAACTTAGATAGACCACTTTACCTTTCTATTGCCAGTAGAATTGCAGTATCAGCCTTCTTAATGCAAAAATGCAATTTGGTTAGCCAAAAGTGAAAAGGTACCAAACAGCAGCAACAAGAAATTGTCACATTAAGCCCCCGTCTGTTTCCCAACTCGGATAGACTATGCTACATTTCTACTGCCACTAGAATTGCAGCCAAGTCTTCTTAATATAAAAACACACTTTAATGAGCCAAAAGTGAAAAGGTATCAGAAACAATTCAAATAATTCCTCACTTTAAGCCTACCTGTTTGTATCCCAACTCAGAAAGACCAGGCTACCTTTCTACAGCCACTAGAACTGCATTCTAAGTCTTCTTAATGTAAAAACATACTTTAGTTAACCAAGAGTAAATATGTATCAGAAATAAAATTAACAACTAGCTATAAGTAATTACAATGCAATTCGAAGACAGGCAAGCCAGCAATGAGGAACACACACACACACACACACACACACACACACACACACACACACACACACAAAGGCAATTTCAAAATACACTAACAGTCTAAGGAGATGGTATTTCCAGTTATATTTGTCAGTAACGAGTATGATGAGCAGAGAAGATAAGACTGGTTGAAGCATATAGGGCCAGCTATACAGTATATGAGACTAGAATGAGTTTCCAAGACCAGATATACAGTAGGGGAGGGCAGATCAAAATACTCCAAGTTTAAAAGCACAACAGGAAAAGAGTGGGTGGGTGATATAAATTGAGAAGAGAGTAAAAATGCAATAAAATGAGAGCCCACTCAGAACTGATGTAAACACCTAGGCAGAGCATAGGAACCACATGAAAATACTATACTGCAATTATAAAAGTGCCTTTAATTAACAGTTTTAACTTCAGATACAGAACAGGAAGTACACAAATTTGATTTAAATGGTAAGATAAGTGCAGTATTATAAATGTAGTTTAAACGCCCTTTCCTGGATACAAAATGTACTTCAAATGTTTTGTTTTCAACTTCCAAGCTTCCAGCAGTCCCAAGACTAAGATGGCTGACTGCTTGTGAAATGTAAAATATGGGGGGGATGAATAATTACCACAAGCTCTAATTACAAGTCACACAAACAGCCAAAGCTGGCTTCTTGTTTTAAGTTTGAAAAGTTACAACACAGAATTAAATGAGCAATGCTAATAATTCACTTAAGACCTCAAGTACAACAATGGATACTGTTTGAAAAGTAACAAAATCAAGGAATTTGATGGGCAAAGCTGATAATTCACTTAAGGGCTCAGGGAAATAATAATGGATACTATAAAACCCCAATCAATGTATAACTATAGTTTCACATTTAGAAGAGAGATAGTAAAAATGCAATAAAATGAGAGCCCACTCCGAAATTATTTAAACACCTAGGCAGAGCACAGACGCCACTTGAAACTAATATAATATATTATAAAGCACTGCCACTAAAAGACTGCCTTCAATTAATACCTTTAATTTCAAATACAGAACAAACAGACCAGGAAACACACAAAACTGATTTAAATGGTAAAATAATTGCAGTATTTTAAACGTATTTTAAATGTACTTCCCTGAATAAGAAGCATCTAAGCTTCCATGACTGGGAATCAGACACGGGCTATGGTGGTAAGAGTGCTGAGTCTTAACCACTGGACCACCAGGGACACCCCTAAGCAGAAATGAAGAGTTGAGATCAGTCCATAAGTTCATGGGCAAATACTAGGTTATCTGCCCTTATTGTCTATTTTAAACCTGGCCATTTTCTATTTCAAGGGTTTCAGTTATATTTGTTGGCTTATTTATGATGGCACAATTCTATTACAGCAGATTGCACCCCCCCCCCCCATTTTTTAGACATGGTTGCAGAAGAGAATGTTTTATTATTGCTACCCATCTTGTTAACAATTACACCTCCAATTACAGTTTGCTTCTTTTAATTGTTTTGGTGAGCTCTTTTTCGATGGAGTTGATCTTTGTGTTTACATTGGGCTGGGTAAAGCCTGAGAGTTTCATGTGGTCTTTTATTCTGGTATAATAATTTGTTAATTTTAGAATTTTCCAGTACATTTACATTTCATGGGGATGAACTTATCAACACAGTTATGTTAAGTGTTGCAGAGGGCTCTGAACTATTCAAATAAGTTGTGAGAGGAAACCTAATATCAAGTCCTAGTTGACTGATAAAAGGTGATTGTCCAGGTTGTGGCTGAAAAGGGTCTTAGGACCAGCCTACCTACCCAGTTGCTAAACAGTGAACTAACCTAAAAAATAAATAAATATTTCTCAGGCCACCATAATTACTGTCTGAAAAATCCTTATAAAGAATGGGACATTTTTTTATTAGGACTGGCTTGGCCCTTATTAGGAATATCACAGCATTGTGGCCTGAGCAAAAAAGAGGCAGGGCAACATTTACCTTAGTAAAGCTGGCAGTAATAATCATAAGAATGACATTCAGTACATTTTTGTCCCATGTTACCATTCTTCCTATTTTGGGCTTGTTAACATTTTTGAGATTTAGTATTTTTCCACTTTATTACTGGCTGTTGTGTACCTTTACCAGACAGCTGAGGCAAATATAGGTTACAGAGAAGAAAGGTATTTTATGTATGGAACGGATTGTAACTTTATCATGAAAATGCTCATGCTCTCGAGGGGGCATGGGGGAGTGTGGTAACATGTTGCAAAACTGTCATTTCTGTAATTTATCTTAGCTTGGATATGGAATACCTCATGTGTAAAATTTGTTTTTAGAACCCCACTTGTGAAGGATTGACTTATGAAAATGGATACACCACCTACTTGCACTGTGGGCCAGACTGTATGCACAGAATGCATGATGGGTATTTGAACCATGCCGTTATGACAACATAAACTTTAAGTCCCTCAAAGTCAATGTCAGCTCCTAGGCAGCCTTTTTATTTTTTTTAAGCTGCTAGGCTGTGGGTATCAGTGAGCCCCACTGTCACCTTAATATTATTTGCAGGTTTTATCTTGGAGCATCCATTCATTTGACCATGCCTAAAAATGGAACTGGGGAAAAAGAGTCTATTCAAAGCTCTAACCCCTCTTGAGGAGATGTGTTTCCCATCTCTTGTTGAGCAGGTTCTGGGACCCCTATATTTCCTCCTATGCAAACACCCAGTGAATCCCCTGTTCAAGCACAATACCATGACCTAAGCCACTTGATGAAGCTAGTAATTGGCCTTAGTGGTATCATTAACCTTAGCTCAAGGGAGAGAGAATACTGTGACTCTCTCCTTATCCAGTTTTGTAAGTGCAGAGTCAGTGTGTCTAAACAAAGAATCACCATCTATGTGGGCTTTTCCTGTATGTTCTGTTTTGAATTTAAGGGTGGTTTTAACAGCTGAATTATTAATTTGGTTCCTTGAGACTGGTACCCACTGACTCTATACATGCTGTTGTGACTCCAGGTGTATGTCTAATAGAGCTAGAGGACTTGACAGATGAACCAGCTAATTCTGTGGTATAAATTCTTTTGCAGATAGAGCGGTTCTCACACATATTTTTTTGTGTGTTGAACTTTGCCTTCAGTTTAAGTAAATAACTGCATCTCTTGTACATGAAGTCTATGATCACATTTAAAAAGAAATTGTGCCATTTCTAGCAACATCATCCACATTGATATTTCTTAATATATATATATATATATATATATATATATATATATATATATATATATATATATATATATATATATATATATATATCCAGCATTGTAATAGATTCCCCATAAGAACTCATTATTGTATCAATCCATATGCCCCTGGTCAGTGATAGATAGAAGACAAAATATAATTGGTACTCATAATTCTACAAAAGTACTTAAATGGTTAACTTCTCTTCACTTTTAACACTGGTGAAATGCTTTGAGCATTCAAGACCACTTTGCTCCCTCGGCTGCATTCAGCAAGACATCCATAGTCCTGAAAAAACAGGATGCCTTATTTATAATGTGAACTGCTAAAATATGGATATCATCATCAACTCCTTTTTTCCCCCATTTTTCTTCATGAGGTCAGGGTAGCTTAAACTGTCGCCATCTCTCTTCATTCATTGCCACTCTTCAAACATCTTCAACAGTCATGCCTGGCTGTTGCAGGTCTTTTCTCACACAATCCATCCAGATCTTTGTTGGACACCCTTGGTTTCTCTTGCCTTCTTCCTATCTGTCCCAAATCTTCTTCTTCAGATTGTGTTCTGCTTTCCTGTACATGTGCCCAAACCCTCATAATCTATTCTCTTTGACCTTGCCTGCAACTGGACTTAGTTTGGCTTTTGATCTGATGTTCTCATTGTTTCATCTGTCCCACAGTGTGCATTCTACCACACTTCTTAGGCAATTCATCTCTTTTCACCTTTAGCTTCCTCAGCAGCTCTGCCTTTACTGCAAAGGTTTCTGTACCGCACAGTAGTACTGGTCACACCATTGTTTTGTACACCATACTTTTCAACTTCTTTGGCATTTTACTGTCACACAATACCATTGAAACTCTGTGCAGTTGACTGTAGCCACTCTGATTCTTACTTTGACCTCCTTATTCAGACTTCTCTTCTCCTCATCCACCCCACCAGATACTTGAATCTGCTAACCTGTTCCACTATTTTCTCTTCTATCTCAGTACTCAGCTTCTTCTGACTTCCTGCATTTGCTGCCATTACAGCTGTCTTACGTGTACTCAACTTCATGCCTTGTGTCTTCAGTTTTGCACTTCATTCCCCTATCATCTGTTGAGGTTCTTGTTCATAGGTTCATAGAGTCATAGGTTGGTACTAGGCTATTGGTTCTAGGGCCTATACAAGTCCAGCCATAACAATTCTCTGGCTATTTCTTCCCACACTATTTACTTCCCTGAACCCCTGTCTAGCAGGGTGACTGACGTGATCCCCGGGGTGAATTTCCTTTCTCCCATCCAATCGTCAATGTTCCTTTTGAAGGGGGCCAAAGAGGCACTCTGCTTGACATGTATGGGCAGTCTATTCCAGAGTCTGGGGAGTCTCTGGGTCAAGAAACTATCCCTCCAGCATGTTTTGTTTATTGTGATGACAAGGTTTAGATCCCTCAAGCATGTGGCTCTGAGAGATTGGGATTTCTTTAAGTGTAGCATGTCCAACAGCTCTGGGATTGACATGGCCTTGTATGTTAAGAGATCGCCTCTGAGTAGATGATATGCGACAGAGTATAGCTGGAGTTTTTTAAGACAGTCAGCATAGGGCATCTGCTTTAGGCCTGTGATTCTTTTAGTGAGGTATTTCTGTGGACTTTCCAGTTGTTGCAGATGTCTTGAGAGGTACATACCAGACGGGGCATTGTATTCTATAAGGGTCTAATGAGGGATGAGTACAGTGGGACAATGACCTCCTTTTTCCTGGATGAAAAGCCCTTGGTGATGAGGTGTGCCACATAGAAGGATTTCCTGACTGTTGTGGCGATGTTGTTATCGAAGATGAGACCACTGTCCACCTGTGTCCCTAAGTCTCTTATCACACTTTCGGTATTTAGTGTACTGCCACCTATGTGGTAATTCATGGGTACATGTTTTTTCACAAAGGGGATAACTATACATTTCTTGGCATTGAGCTTGAGCCCATGGCTCTGGCACCAAGCATCTGTTTCTGTAAGGCCCTTTTGTAGAGTATCCACATCATTTGGGGATTCAATAATGGCTCCCAGTTTGCAGTCATCTGCAAACTTTGTTAGCCAGTGTCCCTTAGTGTTGCCCTGTACTTCAGGCAAGTAGATGCCAAACAAGAGCGGTCCCAAGACTGAACCCTGAAGTACTCCACTTGTCACTTGTCTGGAGCTGGATTTGGAGTCGGCTACTTTTACAGTGTGGGTTCTGTCAGTAAGCCAGTTGGCAACCCATTGAGTGACGTAGGGATTAATGCCCAGCTTAGTAAGTCTATCTATGATTGCGGAGTGGGGGATGGTGTCAAAGGCCTTGGGGAGGTCCAGATAGGCTGTGTGGACCACCTTACCCTCATCCACGGCTCTGGAGACTGATTCGAAGAAGTCAGTCAGGTTCAGGAGACAAGATTGGCCCTTCACAAACCCAATGTTGCCAATGTCTTTGTTTATAAGTTCCATGATAATACATTTCATGTCCTTGCAGATCAGGCTTGTCAGACTGATGGGGCAGTAGTTCCTGGGATCCAAGGTGGATCCCCCCCTTGTGGAGTGGGATAACTGCAGCTGTGCGCCACTCAGTGGGCACGAAGCCTGAGGTGAGGCTATGATTAAATATGACACTTAGGGGAGGTGCCAGTTCATTTTGTAGTTCATGTAATACACAGCCCGGGATGTCATCTGGTCCCATGGATGCTGTATTCTTAGCTTTGGAGAGTGCGTTTTTTTACCTGTGTAGTGTTTATTACCAGAATTTGGCAATCTTCTGGTATTGAAATGGGCCGTTTAGGGAGTGAGGGGGGGTAAAGTTGGCACTGAATTGATCTGCCAGGATATTGGCAATATCCTTGGGATTAGTATATTTAATGCCATTCTGTTGCAGCTCAGAGCAGATCTGAACATTGCCATTTAGATTCTTGACATAGTTATAGAATGCCTTGTGGTTGTCTTTGGAATCTTTGGCAATTTTATTTTCATAACTAGCTTTGGAGGATTTTATGAGGGATCTCAGCTTCTTACTGAGGCTGGTAAGGGAAGTTTTTTGCATCCTGGAATTTTCCTCTTTTCTGCAACAGTTTCTTCCTTTTGTTGTAAAGTTTGTTTATGGCAGGGGACCAACAGATTGGCTTCCTTTTTTTGGAGGAGAGCATCTTGGTTCTATCTGGGATGGCACGATTCATGCATGAGTGGATGTGCTCGTACAGTGCCTTAGTGTAGGATTCAGCAGTCGAACTTTCAGTTCCCATCTGCATGGGTGTCATGACGTTTGTCACATCTGACTTGAGTAGCATGAAGTTGGCTTTGGAGAAGTTTTTTATGGAGGTTTCCTTACTGTGGGGTGGGGGTGGGATGTGGATGTTAAGGGTGATTAGCTTATGGTCAGACCTGACCAACGAGGGGGTGACCATAGGTGTGGAGCATCGATTTCCCATGTTGGTAATGACCAGGTCTAGGAAATTAGAGCCCCTGGTGGGACTATGGATTAGTTGATCCAGGGCATTGGAATTTATGAATTCCAAGAACCGTTGGGCAAAGGTGTTGATACACGAGTAGTTTTCCCAGTTATTGGTAGGGTAGTTGAAATCACCCAGTATTTGGGTGTTTGGTTGTATCTTAATATTTTCCAGTATGTTTAGAAAGGTGTAGTGAGAATCTTGGGGCATGGTGGGGGATCTGTAGCAAGCTACAATTTGGATTGCAGTCTTACCTAGTGTTAGTTGCACCTGGAGAATTTCAGTGCCTGAATGGTATGTCACATTGTCTGTATACAGCGGTTATGTTGATTTGCTCCTTCTAACCCAACTGCTAATATAGTCCATCACCAGTATGAACAGCAGTAGGATCAAAGCTGAATCCTGATGCACACTCAGTCCCAGAGGGAACCCCTCTGTGAGTACACTCTTCTTACTTGTGTTATTGGGTCCTTGTACGTAGCCTACATTGATTCTACCAGTGTTTCTAGGATTTCAAACCACTGCAGTACTGCCCAAATCAGCTTTCTTAGAATGCTGTCATATGCTTTCTCGAAGTCTATAAATGCCCATTTGAACTCTTTCCTCATCTGTAGCTTTTTCCCAATAATCTGTCTCATTACAAACTTTGAGTCATTTGTGATCTGAATCCAAACTGCTCATCTCTCATCTTACTTTGTACTAGTCTGCATATTTATCAGTTACCCTCTACAGAACTTTCATGCAGTAAGACTGGAGTTTGATACCTCTGTACTACCCACAGTTTTGAATGTCCCCTTTGTTCTTGTACAGTGGCAATAGTATGTTTGTTCTCCAGTCATCTGGAAATTCCTATCTCTTCATACTATTATGAACACCTCTGGACCCATTTCTCCCATAACTTACCCAACATCTTGATTATATCTGCCATGACCTCATCTGAGCCTGCTGCTTATTGGACTTCATTTTCCTAAGTGCTGTTCTTCCTTCTTCTAGGGTTGGCTCCTCTTCTTCTTTTACTGTAGGCTTTGTCTGGAGTACGTACATCTTCAGTTGGGTTATCTTCATTCAGAAGCTGCTGCAAATACTCCTTTCATCTGCCTCTGATGTCTGTGGACTGCTGAGCAAGTTATTACTGACATCCCTTATGAAGGGTGTCTGACAGCTCTCTTTTATCTTTCTGTATTTGCCTTGCAACCTGATAGAGTTACTGAGTCACTTTCCAGAAGCTGGTAGAGAGCCTCTGAGTCATTGTTCTTTGCTATGCAGCTCCTTTCTGTTAGCAACCCTATATTCCTTCTTGCCTGGTCCATCTTTTCTATCTCCAAATTTTTATTTCTTTTGATAACTTCCCAAACTTCTGCACTCCACCACCATCTATCCTTATGGACCTTATTTCCATACTGGGCTCAGATGGATATCTGTTCTATAGTCCGCACACATGCTGTTTTGAGGTGCTGCCATTCTTCTTCAACTCCACCTATTGCCTCTTCTTCCTGAAGAACTAGAGCCTTAGTATTGTTTTGAATTCTTGTGCTTTCCTCCAGTCAACTTTCAGGTCTTCAGCCTAGTCTTTGTTAATCTTAAAGCCTTCTCTAACCAATGCTTGCAGCTGACTGTGGAAACCAGCGGTTTATGCTGTGGGCCAACTGTTTCATTGGGAATGACTTTGCAATTACTGATTCTACCACAATGCCCTTTCCTTCTAGGAGGGCATCTACATAAATTGCATGTTGGCCATTCTTGTATGCAATCTTGTGACTGTCTCTGAACCATGTGTTGGCCACCATTATCTGGAATGGCCTCTCCATCTTTACTCCTGTTGACCATCCATGTGGACTTAGCCAGTCTTCATATCCTGTTCTGTCTTTCTGTCCCGATATGTGCATTTAGGTCCCCCATTATCAATATCAGCTCACATTGTCCTGCTCTATCTAGAGGGTCTTGCAACTGCTGCCTGAATCCACTCTTTTCCTCTCTATCACAATCCTGCTGTGGGGTATAGGATGAGATTATGAAATGGGTCTTATCCTTACACTAAAGTCTGATTGCCATGAGGATGTCACTAATTCTGATGACGACCCTCACTGTCTTCTGAAGGCTCTCCCTTATCACAATTCTCACACCATTTCTATCTGTCATCCCCCTGAGAAGTAGACTCTGGATCTCAAGCCAAAAGGCTTTGTGTACTGCCCTTTCATCTTGTTACTTGGATACAGAGGATTTCTAGCCTCCTTCTTAACATCATCCACTTCCAAGCTGAGTCCAGTAAGTGAACCTATATAGAGAACAGTAATCCTTAATTCATGTTTGGCAGGTTGATTGGTTGTATGTCCAGTTTTCACTAAACAGAGCTATCCCAGGTAACCAAAGCTGGGCAACAGGACACCAGCTGGCCAGTAATGTATTGACCCAGGCTTGCTAGGTATTATGGCAGGCATACACTGGCCAATAGGGGAACAGAGATCCCTCCTCCCTGGTGTATGCCTGAGTAGGTCAGGTTCTCAACCCACTTATCGCCATCAAATACCCATGCCCGTTTTTTGGCGACATTAGTTGTTGTTAACAGATCACCTAGACACAATTTTTACACTTTGAGTGTGGCTAACCCTGCTACAGCCTTCAGTCTGTAATCAATGTTCTCCTGAGGATACTGCACACCACAGCTGATGCCTAAAGTTATGGGTGTCTACAACCTTTCCCCAATAGGCACCATCTAGAGTCTTTGCTGCTGCCCAGAACTCCATTCTTTGGTGAGTTTGAGCTATAAACACCCAGAATGCTTTTGAGAGGCAGGAGGAACTCCACAGAAATGCAGGAAGAACATGCAAACTTCATACAGGCATTAGCCAGAGATTAGGATCAAACCTTATACTCTGTGCATGGGAGGTGAAGCCCTTAACCATTATGCTAACTGTGTCCCTACAAAAAATATGGAAATCACTTACTGCTAAACTCTAAACTATGAACTCTATAAATGCTTTCCAAGAAGTCCAGAAAGCTTTACTGGAATAAGCATAAACATTTAACTGCAAGATTACATGATACTTGGAACACCAGGCAATTATTAACACTAGACCATGGTATGGCTTTAACACCAATAAAACAAATAAAATACCTTAGCAGTGAAACTACTGCTCTTACATTGGTAGTCTATTAGGGAACTGCAAAGTAACAACAGTAAATTTATTTTTTATGTTATATAACGTAATTCAGTAATACTGGTACTCTGATTTAGAACACACAGTGCTTTATATTTTTTAAATGAAAACATAATAGTAATTTATATTTTTTTAGGAAAAAATGTACTTCCTATCATAGTGTTTAAAGTGGGCTGCTGCTCTCCTTAACTTACCATTTAAGAACTTTACAGAGCTTAAGAAGGGCAAAGGCTCCCATACAAATGGTATTAATAGAAATACATTTATGCGCAACATAGAATAACAAATTGGGAAGTATTTATGTACGCACTGCATTCATAAAACACAAATATGAATGGTAAAGTGTTTCTAACAACTTCTGCACCAAAACTACTAGTCTAACACTCCTACTTTACATTCCCTGCCCCTAAATCCCCAAGCCTTCTAAGAAATGGCCACCGGACATCGGCTTCCCTTATACCCCAACCTCACATGCCTTTCATTTGTCTCTTACCTTTCCCAACTCTGCCGTCTACCCATGTATTCTCCTCATCTCCAGATTTCCCCACTGTTTACAAATATCTCTAGCTGGCTGTACAGTTAAGTTACTAATTCAAAATTTTCTCTTTATTTTCTGTATCTCCTTCATTATTCTAGCTCTTCTGCTTAAGCTGCACCCATCTCATACTTCCCACGTCTTTCAACATTAACAGACTGCCCTAGTATTTTCAGTTTTAAGTCTCTTTCTTCTGTAATGTATCTGCACATTTAAATTAATTCCTAGGATAAATACATTGCTGAATATGGTGTCAGATTCTATACTGAACTATATTAAACTGACTCTTGTTTTAGTGTCATGCCTTGCTTACTTTGTTTATCTGAGAGGACAGAATGTTCTGCTTACATGCTCTGTTTCTGCTGAGTTTCACTGCATTTGTTATATGTTTGCTTGCTCTGAATTTCTTCTTTCCTCCCACTGTTACCCATAGGTCTTTATGTCTAGGTTGCATTGTGAATGTTTTTCTTTACAACCCTCACCAGGAAATGGTCTGCATCCATTTGGGCATCCAATTAGTAAAAAGTAAATAACAATTAAGTAATCAAATAAATGCTACCCTTGCTGTCTTAGATCAAGACTATACAAATGAAATTCTTCTAGTCTGTCTTGTTTTCTGCTCGTATGGTGTCAGGTGCAGATACTGTACCATTTTTGTTGTTCTTCTGTGAAATGAAACTACTCCATTTCTTTCCCTAATAAGACAAGGTCTCCAGAACTGCACACAATACTTAGATGGCATCCTAAAAATGCTTTGTCTATAGTTATGATGGTTCTATCCACCCCTCCACTGCTGACGGCTTCCTCCTGTGAATCCCAGTATATCATGGTTAGACTACTGGCTTATCTTTTTGCCATCTGATATGACTACCATAAGACCTGCTCCTTATTTGTGGATGTCACTTCTTCAACACTCTTGTGACCTTTTCTTGCTTTTTATCACAAGATGCACTGTTTTACAATTAGTGCACTAAATATAACCTGAAGTGTTAAAGTCTAAGCATCCAGTCTTCCCTTTCTCTTTCACTCCTCCCCTCTACTCCAATCTCCTCCCTTCAACTCTCTTCTCCTCTCTTCCCCTCCCCTCTCCTCTCCTTCCCTATCATCTTCTCCCCTCCCCACCCCTCCCATTCCCTCTCATCTCATCTCTTCTCCTCCTCTCATGTCTCATTTCTTCTCTGCCGGGCATCTCTCATTTCCTGTCTTACGCTCATCTCTCTTCTCCTCTCCTCACCTCCCCTCATTCCTCCTCCTCCCTCTCCCTCCTCTCCACTCCTCCTCTATTTTCTCCTCTCTTCCCCTCCCATCCCCTCCTATCTCCTATCCATCCCTCTTCCTCTCCTCCCATCCCCTCCTCCCCACCCTCCCTTCTCTCTTCTCATCTGCTCTCCTCTTCTCTCATTTTTTCTCTTCCCTCATCTCTTCTTCTCTCCTCTCCTGCCCTCCCTCTCCTCTCCTCCCTCTCTTCTCCTGTCCCCCACCTCTCTCTTCCCTCCTCTCCTCTCCTCCACTATCCTCTCCTGTCTTCCCTCCCATCTCCTCTCCTCTCCTTACCTATCCTCTCCTCTCCACCACTCCTCTTGCCTCTCTTCTCATCTCCTCTCCCCTCCTCCCCTCTCCTCTCTTTCCCTCCCTCCCATCTCCTCTCCTATCCTCTCCTCCCCACCTCTCCCCCTCTCAACTCCCCTCTCCTCCCCACCCCTCCCCTATCCTCTCTTCTCCTACCCTCATCTCTTCTCCCCTCATATCTCCTCTTCTCTCCTCCCATCCCCTCCCATCCACTGTCCTCCCCATTACTCTTCTGCCCCTCCTGTCCTTTCCTCTCCTCTCCTCCTCTCCCCTCTCCTCTTCATCCCTCTTCCTCTCCTTCCATCCCACTCCTCCACTCTCCTCTCTTCTCCTCTCCTCCCCTCTCCTCTTCTCTCCTCTCTTCCTCGCATCTCTCATCTCCTCTCCTTCCCTCCTCTCTCCTCCCCTTCCATCATCTTTCCTCCCCTTTGCTCTCCTTTGTTTTCCTTCCCTCTCCTTTTCTCCTCTCCCCTCTCCTTCTCTCCCATCCCCTCTCCTCTCTTCCCCTCCCCTCCTCTCTCCTTATCTCTACTCTTCTCTCCACCTTGCCATTGGAAGTAGCACACCTAAATACCTTCCTTATCCTCTCCTTTATAAGCCTCCCCTTCTGCTTCTCTCTCTCTCTCTCTCTCTCTCTCTCTCTCTCTTTCTCACTTAGCCTGAATTGTTTCAATAGGAAGTTTGGATTCCTTTTTTAACTGAGCATGTGTTTTCCATCGTATACTCACCATAACCTCTTTTTTTAGTTAATGGGCACCAATTTTACCAAAAAGTAGTACATTATGTTCTTCTTTTACTCTTACTATCTGGAAGAAGCAATGTGCTTTGTCTTCTTAATATTTTCTCTTGCAATACACAATGTGTCTTTTCTCTAGTTCCTCTGTGTAGAATGTGGCATGCATTAAATGCTCTTTTTCATCTTAAAAATTGGCCTTCATAAAGACTAATATCATAGCAATGGTTCAGTGATTTAAACCAACAGAAAGCTTGTGTAATCAAAGATTCAAGACCAACATAAGGTTAAACAACACAGACACGCTTGTTTTGTTTGTTTTAGCAAGGTCAGCTTCATATGCTAAAGCACTGTGCTGGTTCATTTAAAAAGCCATTTAACATTTTCAGCTTACTATTACCCTTGTTAATAACCCAAGCATTGCCATTTTGATTATCCCTGCAGTAAGAATACATTTACAAGCTCTGAAAGTATCCAAAAGAAGCCTGAAGCTTGAGATGACGTGCTTGATAGACCTTTTCAAAGCAACAAAAATGCAAAGAATGTAACCGATACCATGGTCAGCGAGTGCATCATGAGCATTTTCAAGCAGTTACAGTCTACATATCTGAGCCTAAAGACATTCTCAATGAAGTCTCATGTTCAGTGAAAAGCTGGGGAGAAAACTTCAACAATAAAAGTAAAAACACTGAAACATTAAGCATAAGATGCTTAGCAGTTAAGAAAATAAAATATACAGTATTAAAAACCATATAAAATATATACAGAGAAAAAACACATAACTAAAATTGCATATGACAGAATAAACTGGATAAACCCTCTAGTAGAAGATGTGCTGAACTAATTTATTAATAAGATTATATACCAAGATAAAGTATGGTATACATTGCCTACATATTCCGTGAACTATCCATATACAATAAGTTTGTTAAGCAGTTAAGAAACATGCACACAGAAATATAACACTAAAGAAAGGGCTAAAGAAGAATGAAAAACAATGTACACATTGAAGTTGTGGAAGTACACTTGTATACATTGCAATGTAGCATGCCAAGACAGCACAATTTATGTTCATATGAAAAACTGTTCTATAACAACTGCAGTAACAATATGAGAAGGAGGAAAAGTTCAGAGGTAAGTGTTCAGCTAGTTTAATAACTACTGGCAGTTCATTGTGCTGGCTGCTGGGCTGCAGCTCCCCTCAAACAACCAGAAATTAATATTTTATTTGTTTTATTTAAAAATACTCAACTTCTCTGTTTCAGGGTCTCAGAGCTCTGGGTTTGCAACACTGTACATGTGTGGAGTTTTAGCTTCTGTTAAAAAAAAATAAATTGAACTACTCACTGAATTGTTTTCTAAACCACACCAGTTAGATGTACCCCAAATTTAAATAATTCAATTGTGCCCTATTACAAGTCTTTAAGCGATTTTAAGAAGAGCATAAATTGTGCTTCTGGGAAGGCTGGCTGGACTGCTGAATGAAGCAGCAAAGAGATGCTTCCTATTATCTCTGGTTGCCTCAAGTGACTGGTACTAGAGGGAGCCTGAATGAAAGTGAAAGATGTACACAGATTCATGGAGGTATAAATCTGGGGGGAAGGGTTTTTTTAATAATTAAATACGTCTGTTATTACTAATATTACTATTGTTATTATTGTTACATAATGTCTGATTTTTCCTCCTGTTCTGTTTGATTGTGCTGCTGCCAGCCAGCCTGTAGGGCAGTATGATGGGATATATATTTTCCATTTATTCTTTTAATATCGTGTGTGTATGCATGTAGACAGAGATAGTTGTTGGTTGTTACACTGTATGGGTCTGATAGCAAGAAGCTAAACCACATCACTGTGGCCATTAATGATGTGTTTATTCATCCCTTTAATTGCTATCAGACATCTGAGGTATGCACATTCATACAAATTGTTATAACTGCTAAATCAATCTGTGAGTGTGTCTGTATGTGTCTGCAGGGGCTTTGCTTTGGAAATGAGTTGACTGTATGCTTCTGACAGCAGCAATCGAAGTAAATTACTGTGGGTATTTTATTCATTTGATCATAATCAAACATCTGTGGTGCACACAGTCAATAAATTGGCAATAATTGGTGGACACCTGTGTGTGTATGTGTGTATGTCTGTGTTCGTAAGAGGTTGAAATAAATTACTGAGGCAAATTATTATTATTTCTATTTCTATTTCTATCTGTTATCTGAAGTATACACAGTTAACAAAGTAGCTATAATTGCTGGGTACAGGGGCTGTTTGTGGATCAAAATAAGCCTGAATGACATTGTTGTAATTTTCTCAAGTTATTCTGGCTTTTCATGCAGAATATTTGCTGTGGCTATTATTTATAAGAAATAAAGATGAAAAACTACTATTTATAAGAAATAAAGATGAAAAACATTACTCTGGTTAATAGTTTATCACAATCAGACATCACAATCAGACATCTGCAGTGTACACAGTCAACATAGTTGCTATGGTGTTCTATACTCAATGCAAACTAGCTTCATAACTATATCTAAGACTTTTAAACACTAAAAATAACATAATTCTAAATGTCACAGAACAAAAAATATCTTAGACTTACACTAGAGACTTGGCTAAGCTTCACATTCACATAAATTAAATTACCACTAAAGCAATTCCTCAACTCAAGCTCTGATACAGAACTTCTCAGCTCTTATCTCTCATAGCTAAGACTGTCATAGCTAGATACACACTTATACCTAATGTTGAGTATATATTGCCCCTGCTATGTTTTCACTCATCATACAACACAAGCAAACCACAATCTCTCTAAACAAAGATTTATAAATTTGCCCTCTTATCCATTCTTAAAAAATCATCACTGTGATACTATAAAAGCTATTTGTTGACTTCCCATTTCTCTCCATGTCACCCTTTTGATCAACAACCTACTGCTTAAAATCTTGAAGCTTGTTTACTGCCCCCTTAGGAGAAGAAAGTTGTCATTAAGAGAACAAAACCACATCATACATAGCTATGTGGAAGAAAGCATTCTGCTGAAGTTTCCCTTTCAGATCTTTATAGGTTCATACTAGGCTAGGCTATCTGCCCTAGGGCATTTATAAGCCTAGCCAGAGTGTGTATGGCTTTCGCCACCCATTTTAAATTAATTTTGCTATGCCCTTTTTCGAGGTTAGTATACTGCGCTTCTGTCTAACAGTGACACAGAAGTGATACCCGGGGTAAACCTACGATCTCCCATCCACTCATCAAGATTCCTCTTGAAGAGAGTCAGTGAGGGACTCTGCCTAACCTGGACTGGGATTTTATTCCAGAGTGAAGGGAGCCTCTGGGTTATGAATCTGTCCCTCCAGCATGTCCTATTTATTTCAGTGCTGAGGTTTAAGTCCCTCGAGTGCGTAGCTTGATGGGATTTGGATTTTCTGAGGTGCAGCATGTCCATTAATTCCGGGTTGGACATGGCTTTATAAGTCAGGCACAGATCGCCTCTGAGCAGGCGGTATGCCACTGAGTAGAGCTGGAGTTTCTTTAACCGGGCAGCATACGGCATCTGTTTGAGCCCCTTGATCCTCTTGGTGAGGTACTTTTGGGGTCTTTCCAGTTGCTGCAGGTGTCTGGTAAGGTACATCCCAAAAGGGGCATTGTACTCAATTATGGGCCTGATGAGGGATGAGTAAAGAGGCACGATGACCTCCCTGATCTAGATGTGAATCCCTTCATGATTAGGTGGGCTATATAAAATGTTTTTCTAAACACTTTGGCCACGTGGTTGTCAAATGAGAGATTGCTATCAACTTGGGTCCCCAGGTCCCTAATTACTTCTTCTGTACTTAATGGATTACCACCTATGTGGTAATTTGTGGGCACTTTGTTTTTGCCAAAGGGATGACTATACACTTTTGGCGTTTAGCTTGAGGCCATGGCTCTGGCACCAGTTGTCTGTTTCTATGAGGCCCTTTTGGAGGATGCTTGTGTCAGCTGGAGAGTCTATTATGGTGCCCAGTTTGCAGTCATCTGCGAACTTGGTCAGCCACAGTCCTTCCATGTTGGCCTGTACCTCCGAGAAATATATACCGAACAAGAGAGGTCCCAAGACTGAGCCTTGTGGGATGCCACTTGTAACTGGTTTGGAGTCTGACATGGCTCCAGCTATTCTAACCATGTGGGTTCTGTCCTTGAGCCAGTTTGCAACCCATCTAGTGACATAGGGGTTTATATTTAAGCTGGTGAGCTTATCTATAATGCCCGAGTGGGGTATTGTATCGAAGGCTTTTGCGAGGTCCAGGTAGGCTGTGTGGACCACCTTCCCCTCGTCAATGGCCTTGGTGACTGTTTCAAAGAAATTGACCAGGTTTAAGAGGCAGGATCTGCCCTTAACAAAGCCGAACTGGGTAGGATCCAGTGTCTGTAGGTCCCCAATATCTTTATTTATAAGGTCCATGATGATCCTTTCCATAGCTTTGCAGACCAAGCTAGTGAGACTAATGGGGCGATAGTTTCCAGGATCCGTTGAGGCACCACCTTTGTGGAGAGGGACCACTGTTGCTGTACACCACTCTTTGGGTACATATCCTGTAGTAAGGCTGAGATTGAACAGTAGTTTTAGGTTTGGGTTTAGCTCTTCTTGGAGTTCATGTAGGACGCAGCCCGGGACACCGTCTGGTCCCATTGATACTGTGTTTCTTGTTTTGGAGAGGGCAGCTCTTACCTGGGCATCTGAGATGTCAGGGGAGCAGCACTCTGCTGGGATAGATATTAGCCCTTTTGGTGGGTAGGGGGGGAGAAGTTTGCGCTGAACCTGTCAGCTAGGATGTTGGCAATGTCTGTGGGTTTGGTGTATTTTTTGTCATTTTGGACTAATTCTGAGCATATCTGGGAATTCCCACCCAGGTTCCTAACATAACTAAAGAAAGCCTTGTGATTATCCTTAGTGTCCTGTGCATTTTTTCTCTCGAAGCTGGCCTTAGACGATTTTATGAGTGCCCGTAGTTTTTTGCTAATACTGATCAGAGATGCCTTCCCTTTTTGGGATTTTGCTCTGTCATGTAGTAGCTTCCTCCTTCTATTGTATAGTTTGTTTATGGCTGGGGTCCACCAGACAGGACGTCTGCCTTTGGAGGATTGGGTCTTGGTTTTATTTGGGATTGCATGATCCATGCATTCCTGAAGGTGTTCATAGAATGCGTTTATAAAGGATTTTGTGGTCTGGGCAGTATTATCCAGAGGCCCGGGGGCTTTGAAGGATTCCACCTCGGTTTTGAGGAGTGTGAAATTTGCTTTAGAGAAGTTTTTCACTGTGGTTTTCTGGGCATGGGGTGGGGTCGGGATGTGAATATCCAGTGAGATTAGTTTATGGTCTGATCTTACCAGTGAGGGATACACTTCTGGTCTGGAGCATAGAGTCCCCATGTTGGTGATGATCAGGTCCAGTATGTTTTCCCCTCTTGTGGGGGTGGTAACAAGTTGTTCCATAGCATTTGAGTTTATAAATTCTAGGAACCTTTAATACTTGGAATACTTTAATTCTAGGAACCTTTAATACCTGGAATACTTTATTAAGATAAAGGGTCTTCACAAAAATTGGCCTAGCTGCATGAGACAAACTGCCTAATAAATTAAGAAATCATCAAACATCAGGAGCCTTTAAAAAGGCATTAAATGATCACTTACAAAATAAAGCTGTTTACATACACTTCTGTGAACCTTAGAACTCAGCTACACAGCATACCATCATTCTGTGAAGATTATTGGTATTTGCAAATTAAGCTGTTGAACTGCATTCAGCTGCAACATTTATATGAAATGTATTCAACTGTTATACTATGCTTCACTGTACATAATTTATACGGTATTACTTAAATCATATTTACTTAAGCTATATTATTGTTTTTAGGAGATGTCATTGTACTCTCTGGAGCATTTTTACTTGCTATATTAATTGTTTTACTTATGACTGTCCATACTACAATATTATACATACTGAAACTGTTTTAATTTTAACTGAAATTGTGTTCTTCTTGTTTAGTAATCCTGGGTCTTAACTGAAAAGGGTCAGTGAATGAAAATGACTTGAGTGTTCTGTCATTTGCTGAAATGAAAGTCATTATTCTAGCTTTGCAGAACTAGTGCACATTTTTGTGAGACCTGCTGGAATACTTTACTGCGGCCATTTTAACACAATCAGACATCTGAAGCATGCACAGTCAATAAACTAGCTACAACTGATGGTACAGGGATGTCTCAGGATCAAAACATGTATGTGTGAGAAGGTATTGCGGTGTATAAAAAGTTGCCCATAATTTCTTTCACTTTTCGTTACTGTCAGACATAAGTACTGTGGGCAATAAGCAGCTATCTCTGGTGGTCTGGGCAGGATGTTGTAATACCAACTGATCATTGGCATGGTGGTACAATGATCATTGGCATGGTTCTATTGTTGAGAGTCCCTTTGTGTGGAGTCTTCACACCCTCCCTATCTCAGTGTGAGTTTTGCCCAAGTGCTCTGGTTTTCATCCCAGACAATTATCTATATAAGCAAATTCTGATACAGGGTTAGTAAGGGGGATCCATCCTCAGCCTCTGTGTTGTCCCCACCTAGTATAAACCAGTCATGCTCAGAGATATGTACAGATAGTCATTATAACATGTGTGGGGACAAGTGACAGTGTGGTCATTATTTCTTTAATTTTCATCAAAATCAAACCTTCGAGGTATACACAAAAGGTCAATATAGCTTTGCAGGGGCATTGTACTGTCTAGGAGCAATTATCTGCAGTACATTATTGTGATCGTTACTGTTTTTCATTCTCCTCACAGTCAGATATCAGGTATGTTTAAAAGCAGTTATCTTTTGTGGGTAGAGGGGTAAAGAGGAACACTGTGTATATATGTCTTACAGCAAGATGAAATCTGTTACTGTGATCATTTGTTCTTTTGCCTTTGTCCCAGTCTAACATCAGAGGGGTATATAGGAGGTGGATGTGTATTGGTAATGAGACATAATGTGTACATGTATAACATAAATAGCTTGAAATTTATGGCTGTGACAATAAACCCCAGAATTCATAAAGCTCTGTGCAAGAATAAGACTATTGCAATGAGTGGTTCGTGTCTGTTTAGAATAGCAGTGCACCTTGCATATGCAAAAAGGCATGCTGCTATTTAATCTAAACAGAAACACGAACCAGGAGTGAGTGCAGGGGGGGTTGTTAGCAGTGCCTGCACATGTAACACACCCTTTCACTCAGAAAGTGCCATACGGCACTTTGTGACACAGATGAGTGTCAAGTTATATAATATTAGAGCCTGGCTCTAATATTATATAGTAAACAAGTGTCCACAGACACTGAACTGTAAGTAGCTAACATTTCAGTGTCCGCGGACACTGAAAAAACAAAACACAAACACCTAAAAGGCAGCAGCCTTCAAGTGCACACCCCCAAATGTATGCACTCTTGCCCTACATGCATGGAAGCAGTAGGGCAAGAGGAAAGCAATAAAAATTAAAAAGATGTATTTTTTTCATCAAATAAATCTGAAATTTAAGTGGTGCTCAGCTTGATTGCATGGCGCGCTGCTATGCTTAGCCTGGCTGAAATCCTGAAAATGATAGACAAGTGCTACTGTGATAGAAACTTCATCAAGCTGCTGTAGCATAGTGGTACTGCCATGGTATAGCATGTAGAATATGTTTGGTTCGAATCCTTTCTCTGCCAAATTATGTAATAAACGTTTTAGGAATTTTTATGATAGATGCCAATAATATGGCTCATGTATAGCACAGTAGTGGTGGGAATATGTAAAATATAAATGTAAAAAATAATTTATAAATTTAATGAAAAAAAAATTGATTTAAGCAATGCTTTGATAGTGTAAGCATTGCATACTGGCTTTCAGTTTTGCTTACCTGGTTTAAGCATTGATATGTGGGTTTGCATGGAGCTAAGCATAATTCAGCATATTAAAACCCGCCAATCAAAAAAAAGTGTGGGAAAACTGCCCTATTTTAACTGCACAGGCGGGAATACAGCCATAACCATTTGGGATTGCTCACAGCAGGACCAAAATGTCTGGTGTCGGTGAAGGTGTTTGCTTCTGAGTGCAACGTTGGAGCATCTAGGATTCCAGGGTCATGGTTGGGCTCCTAGTAAAAAAACATGATGGCAGGCTGCTGCAGGGCCAGTACCAGGGCTCACAGCACAAAGTGGAGGCCTGGGACCAGCTTGCATGCGATCTCACCAGTGCTGCTGGCAAACCCCGGACTGGTGAGCAGGTACGTCACCACCATAATGACCTGAAGTTGAAGAGGGGTGCACTATTGGACCAGTGGATCCAAGAAGCCCAAGTGCAGGATGCCCCACCTGTCTGTAAGTATGCAGTCTTATCTATCTCTAAGTATGGAAAAAGTTCAACTTGTGACTGTGCAGGTGTGATTAATGTGTTATGTCTCCCCATACAGCTGCTGCAGAGAGGTCCCAGAATGTTGAGGCCCATGCCCAGCGACTGGCCTGGCTGCATTGGCAGTATGGTGAGTACAGAATACCCCCTAATATTAGCAGTAAGAAATCAACATTATAGTAATGGTAGTACCGCCTGTATATATAATTGTGCTGCAAAAGTCAGGAATAAATGCCTGTGTCAGGCTGCCATTGTTACAATGGAGTATTCCCAGCTGCTGTGTAATACAGATGTCAGTAGCAAACAAGGTACAATATGCAGTAGAGGAATATTAGAATATGTATGAGTGTGTCTGAGTGAACCTGCCATGAAAGTAACATGTCAGGGCTGCTGTAACAGAAATGAAAAGCATTCCCCTGTGCATATCATGCAGGAATAGTAATGGTGGATTTCTGAGTTGTACACAGATATGTATGTCAAAACTAATAAAGGTGATCCCAAACACTGGTGTGTGTCATCTCACTTGTACCTGAAAAATAAAAATGTGTATGTCCTGCAGAATGTATTAACTGAGGTGAACTGAGTTAGCACTGCTTGTCTGCATATTTTAAAATGGGCATGTCAAATAACTGAAAAAAATCAACAGTACATATTGCCATCAGAAAGTGTTTTACTTGTTTGTCTGCCGGCAGTGTCTTGTGTTAACTTTTCAATTTCAGCTGTATGTAGGTGTGAAAGTACTTAAAATGTAAAAGGCTAACAGGTGCAGACTTAAAACCTACACTGTGTACTCAGGAATCTAAATAGCAGTATGTAGTTTTAAAACAGTCAGATGTGCAATCCAGCTAATGTGCACATGACATTGACACCAATGTATGTTGTGTATGCATAATTTGTACTGAAAATGGGAAACAAATAATGCAGCATGTCATAATAAAAGTACTGTGCACAAAAATATATACTAGATAGAAATGTCACAAGCCACACACACCTCCCCAGTAGCTCAGTCTGATAAGGACTAGGCCTGCAGTACAATTTTGCACACACACCATGGTTCAAATCTAGGGACCGCCACTAAAATCTCAGTCAGGTTCTAACAGTTGTAAACTGCAATCTGAATAGAAAAAGTAATGTACTGCAACACATAACATTTTCCATACAGGGCACACAGGTAAATAAATCTAAATAGAAATACTAGTATGATGTGTATAACTATGAAAGGTGTACAACTGCTGTGTTGATCAGCCTCAAGTCCTACAAATAGATGCAAGCTAGACATCCACAATCTGCAGTCTGGCCCAGACAAGCCCCTCAACTGTCACGCTGTCACGGATAGTTTCCCCAGTCCCCAAGAAGCCTGCACACAGAGAGTGTCACAGTAGATGTATGTGAAATGCACAACACACACTCCAGGGCCTGCAACTAATATGTGAATCTGAAATATGTGTAGAAACAGCAATGTAATGAGCACACAGTTCATCTGCACAGGGCCCAAAGGTAAAGAAATTGGTATAGAAACAGGTCTGATGTGTATAACTAAAATAAGGGTACAATTGCTCTGTTGATATCTACAGCTGTTGGTGTGCTGTGGCAGCCCCATGGCCCAGGTAGATTGTGTTCAGAATGTAGAGTAGTGAATAGTAATGTACTGACAAATATACTTGGTAGCAGTTGTCGATTAAATCTGTTCCCTTCCCCCTACCACTCAAATGATCCAACTATCACACTGAAACCAACATGGATATGTTCCTAAACAAACCGCTACTGTTGGGACCGTTGTTCCATTTGGTTTATCATTGTTTAAACTGTGTGCATACTAATACTCCCTATCGAATAATCATTGTATTGCCTGCCTGACATACCACTAACTGGCATGGTGTTGCAACCCTGAATGCCATTCCATATATGCATGGGTTCTGTTTACTATGGCACTGTTATAATTGCACTGTATTGGGTAAATGGGAATATTCATGCATGCTATTTTGACTACAGTTGTAATGTGTTGTGCATGACTAACCAATATTCATTGTTAATTTCCACACCATAGCACATATGGGAAGGCAGATCCCAGCGGTCTGCCTCTCCCACCCCAGCTGGCCGAGGCACAGGGTCCCAGCACATCTGGGACCCAACCCAGATCTCCCTCATCTGCTGGTCCTGCACCACCCTCAGGTGAAACCACTGCAGGGGATGGGGCTCACCCCTCCCTGCAAGTGGGCCCCATGAGGATGTTGTCACCCAGAATGTGGTCTGTGGCATGGTGCACAGTGTCCTCCAAATGGAGCGGGATGACCGCCTGAGCCAGGTGGAGGGCAGGCTGGCACAGCTAGAGCGGCAGGCACCCCTTCCAACCCAGCCCCCAGCACAGCCACCTTCAGGGCTGTGAAGGAGTAGTGGTGACTGCAATCGGGAGGGGACATCAGTGCCACTACTACCATCTGGAGGGCTCATGAGCCTTGGATTCCCAACCACCCTCCCCGTCAAGGTGTTAACCCCCCATGTCATACACTGCCCATGTCTGCTGTCTTGTCTGTCTGCAAATGCAACCTCTCCTACCAAACCTCCCTCACCACACTTACCTATAATCCTTCCTTAACATCCCACTCTCACCTTAAAAAAAAAAGGGGGCATCTGTCCCACAAAAAAATCATGTCCCAAACATAGCTCTGCATTTTGCCCAGAGACATGTACCCATCACACAATCAAACCCTACCAGTCATCCGTATTGTATGATGCCCACACACCTCCCTGTAGTGTGTGAGGCTCCAAATTCTAAATGACCCACATTGAAAGCAGCTATTGCTGGCAAAGAAATGCAGAGATATGGTCCTTTCCTATACCCATCCTGCACATCCGTACCTGATTCTCCTCTTGTTTGTCCCCCTGCTTGCCCCAATTTCACCAATTTCCTATCTCCCTTTTTTCTTTTCTTTACTTGAAATTAGCACGGGTTTAAGCAGCCGTAAGCGGGTGTAAACTAAGCTAAGCTTACGTAAGCATTGCTTAGCTCCATGCAAACCTGTTTACAACTGCTTTAAAGTGCCTTCATCACTCTGTCTCCAACAGCCCCTGTTCTGCCCAGCAAAAAAATAATCAGCCCTTGCAAGTCTCAAAACCAGGACCCTGCACACTATAGCCAAAGTAATTTACCACTAAGCCATTTCAGATGTAAATAAATTTGATGTTTTCTCAAACATATCATCCAGCACAGTCATTCAACAGTAGGGGAAATGTATTTATATATGTAGATGTATATTTATATATATATATATATATATATATATATATATATATATATATAAAATCTACACACACACATATATATATATATATATATATATATATATATATATATATATATATATATATATATATATATATATAGATATATATATGTCTGTCTACATATATATGTCTATATATAGATCTCAATATATATATATATATATATATATATATATATATATATATATATATATTTATTTTTTTTTTATATAGATATATATATATACACACACACACACACACACACACACACACACACATATATATATATATATATATATATATATAGATATATCTAAAAAAAAAAATATATATATATATATATATATATAGATATAGATATAGATATATAAATGTGTATTGCGTTTGCACATTGGATGCACACTCTGAACCTCTAACTGCAAAACATCTGACCAAAGGCACTGTTAATGGGGGTGAAGGGGCCCAAAATAAGTACCTCTTGTAATTATTGATATCATCCCCTCCTCCACAGCTGAACAGATCTGCTTTGCAACACAATAACCAATACTTGCAAGCAAGTCTCATACCCAGGACCCTACACAACATAGCCACAACAAGTTAACAGTAATCCATCTCAGCTGTACAATGTCAGGATGATATCAATAACATATCAATAACATATCATGCAGAGCAGCCTGTCTACCATAGGGAATGTACAATGTGGAAGAAATAAACATTCCAATGATACATACACACACACACACACACACACACACACACACACACACACACACACACATATATATATATATATATATATATATATATATATATATATATACATATATATATATATATATATATATACCTATATATGTATATACACATACATACACATATACATATACATATATTACTACTTATAGATATGTATAAGAAGATATATATTTAGAGGGTGCACAGCATATCTAACAACCAGTATTCCTACAGTTGCCACCTTTTAAAATGGCCAGTGTTTAAGTCTTTCATACCAAAGACAATTATTGCATGAAACATATACCCACAGACAAGTCAAAGGATATGACACCACACGCAAGTTTGCATACATAGAAATGTTTATTTGTGTACTATTTCAGTTGTATATGCCATTTCATATAGCAGTTAGGTGTTTGAAATACATAATAACTGAGTAATGCAACTCTCAAACAAAACATTTGATACAGTAATCTGAAAACATAACATATGTTGCTGTCCAGGCTGAGGCCTTCAAGTAGTACAACAGTAAAAAAAAAACACTTGCCTTGAAGATAAGAATCAATCAATACCTATTAATTACAGATGTAGTTCAGCAGCCTCAAATTACACTCTGTACTCAACCCCTAGGGGGAAAAGAATTAAGTGGTCACAATGAAAATGTATCTGTTACATAACAATGCTTAACTTAAAACATCACTATCACAATGACAAACCGAACTGTCTGCAAGACAGTAAGCACTAGCCCACCACTGTTCCCATGATGAAATGTATGAAAATGTACAGACATATACCTTCATGTGTCTTACTACTGATATCCCTCACATGTTGTAACAGCCTAGGTTAAAAATGGTGCATACCCCTCCCTCAT